>NC_141039.2:9560000-9867500 GCF_052040795.2 Danio rerio
AAAACATCTAAAAGGCAAAGGCGAAAAATGATTAGAATGTTCACAGACAAACAACAGACCACCTCCAAAGAGCTCCAGGAACATCTTGCTGCTGATAATGTCATTGTAGATTGCATTCTTCACAAAGAACAGCTCAATAGAAAGGTGTTTGCAGAAGAAGCCTTTTCTGCATTCTGCCGACGAGGAGAGTCATTACTGTCGTAAACTGTTGACAGATGCCACAACCATAGGCACTTTGCATGGCAGAAAAAGAACACTTTATTACAGGGGAAGAACATGCTCCCTACTGTAAAATATGGTGGAGGGTCTATCCTGCTGTGGCGCTGTGTGTCAAGCACAGGTACTGGAAACCCTGTCAGAGTTAAATGTTGCATGGATTCCACCCAGTATCAGCAGATTCTGGAGAACAATGTTCAGGAATCAGTCAAGAGGCTGAAGTTATGACAGGGATTTTTCAGCAGGACAGTGACCCAAAGCACAGTTCCAGATCTACCAAGGAATTCACGCTCAGACATGATACAATGTTCTAGAATGGTCATCCCAGTCCCCAGAGTTGAACATCATCGAAAATCGATGTATTCATTTGAAAAGGACTGTTCACGCTTGGCACCCCTTAAACCTGACTGAACTGGAGAAATTTTGAAAGGATAAAAGGCCCAAATTGCCTTTAGCTTGCATTCAGAGATTCATCCTTGACTACAAGAAGCATCTACAGGCTGTTATTTCAGCAAAACGTGGCTGTACAAAAGATTGATGTAATTATTCAGTTGGTGTGGCCAACTGTCTGTTTTTGTTGAGAGTTAAATAAACGGATTTCACGCGGCCGCCATTTTTAAAAGTGAAATCGAGGCTGCGGTGTGAAGAAACCCGGAAGTATCACTTGGAGTTACATAGGAACATTGTGTACCTGGCTGTATATCTTCTCAGCGAAGAGAAAGTGACACAAATTTATCATTTCACAGCCTTCCAAGTGACCCGAAGGTCAGTTCTAAATGAATGGTGAAAATAAAAAGGGATATCAGACCTTATTTTCAGCTAAGTTAAGGAAAATGGCACTAGTTAGCTAACGTTTTCTTTCCCAAACACACGTTATAGATGCCATTTATCAAACTTGAGTTAATGAACTGATTTTTTCACTATATTAGACTGAAATAATACTGAAGCACTAAAAAATAAAATAAAAGTGTCCATTTCCCGTTAACAAATAAGGCACTGTTGATGGCGTTCTTAAACAGCGCTGATTTGCGATTGTGTTCACGTGCTCAACAGAAATGACTGTGATTGGTCGAGAAGGTCATCAGCTCACCCACCGCTGTTTACAAACACAAGTGAGCAAACCACTTGATGACTCGACAGATCTTCACGGCTGCTTCACGCTCCAGTGTCAGTGTATCTGTGTTTGCACTGGCTGTAGAGTGGTGAACTGATGACCTTTACAGCCAGGGCTTAATTTGTGCCGAAACACGCCAGATCCGGCACCTCAGAAATCTGATCCAGCACCTCATTTTACCATTCCCCCTCCTCCCCTGTCTGCTGTTCACTTGCACTTTCTTCCACTACTCCTCTTCATTCTCGGGTAACATGCCTGATCCGTTACCCCGATCTGTTCGAGACCACGCATTTCACAATTAAGCACTGTTCACAGTCTATCTGTTGAGCACCGGTGAATATTACGACAAGTCAACTGTTTAAGAACACGCTCAGTGGCGCTTAAATGTTAGCGGGAAATGGACTTTAACACCATGACAACATTATTACAGAAAACACAAGGGTGTGCTACAGAGGACAGCATCATTTTATCACTCACCTGGTTACTAGGCTGAAGCAGGGAAACGTTGTTACAGTGTTTACCTGGTGCCATGAACTGAAGCCTAGGAGGACAGTTAAACATTACTTTAAAAGAGATTGTGATGTTGTTTGATGCCTAATATGCTTATAATTGTTTAAATTAAACTTACTGAATGATATTAAAGTGATGTTTACACCATTTCTGCATTTTGAAATCTCGGCAACAGCTGGAGGTTTGTAGGCCACAGCATGTTACTGCAATGTTTACAGTGCTGGTACTATACTTCCGGGTTTCCAACCGCAGCCTTGCTTTGGTTCTTTAAAATGGCGGCTGGTGAAATAAGCATATTGCATTGCATCTGGTGATTAAATAAAGGTTATGTCAGAACTGAAATGTTAGGTTTCTCTAGGGTATTAAATATATCCAAATGAAATCGCTGATTTAAAAGACCAGCAGGCTATGGCTTGCAGTTATAAAAATGATCAGGGGTGGTCAAACTTTTGCATTGGGCAATAGCATTCTTCAAAAAATCTGCTCTGTGAAAAGGAAGGAAAAAAAGAACTGACTCTTTAAGCATGCAGTGTTTGTTTTGTAAAGGATTAAAGTCAAAGATCATTCCAAAGAAGTTCACCTGTGGGCAAGGTTTAAATAAGCCTCATTAGGGTCCATTCCTGGATTTAATTCTACACTGTCCAACCAATGCTCCTGACTCTGGATATTTGCGGTTTACAGCTGGCCATCTAAACTAATACTCTTATGCATAAACCATAAAAGACACTATACCAGGAGAAGCTGTTTAGAAGCTCATCGGTGGTCAGTTTAATGTGGGCAAAGCTTGTCTATTTGTGCTTTTATTTTCTCTGCAACAAGATCAAGCTGCAGTGAGCTCTTACACTTTTTTTCTGAAGGAAAGAAAAGGAGCTACCTTATTCATAAAGAGGGAAATGTAGATTTTGTTTCAGATTTGGACCAAGAAACTTTTATACAAGTGTTTCTACACACGTAACTTTGTCAGCTTGGGAAAAGATACAGCACATTGTGGCAACTTATAAAAGTTTTCCATTCATATATTAAACTTTGCCCAGGGCTAAAGGTCACTGTTGACACTGATTCTCCTCTCCTCTGAATACCTTTTATAGTCCAGAAATCGGTTACTAGGAAACAAGACCTTGGAATAAAAAGAAAGTTGGGTTTTTTTGCCCTAGTGTGTATTACCTTTATATATGTCAGAATATTAAAGGAACAGTTTACCCCCCCCCCCCCCCCCCCCAAAAAAAAAGGAAAACATCCTGGTTATTTACTTACCCACAGGCCACTCAAGATGTAAAGTTGAGTTTTTCAGAATAGTAGTGTAACTTAATTGTCCAAAAAGGCACTGCATGCCTAGAGACCACTGCTGAACTATTCCAATTGTGTTGAACTGATTGTCTATTGAGATTCTGAACATTATCCTGTCCTCCTTTGCATTTGTCTTTCAGGGATGATCAGTCTTTTAGGGGTAGTTGAATGAGTTTGACTTTGTAACTTACTTAAAATATTCTAGAAATCTCCGATTTGGGGTGACCAGCTTCTCATGTTATGGTTGAAAAGGTCTCCATCCTTTTGGCCAACACCTGGATGGAGGGTTTCAGTCTTTTTGGAATCAAAGATTTTAGAATATAGAAAACATGTCACTTGTAGTTTTGAATGAGGGGAAATGCAATAGTCAATATGGATGCTCTACACCAGGGGTGTCAAACTCAATTCCTGGAGGGCCGAAGCCCTGCACAGTTTAGTTCCAACCCTGCTCCAACACACTTACCTGTAGGTTTCAAACAAGCCTGAAGGACTCAATTATTGCGATCAGGTGTGTTTAATTAGGGTTGGAACTAAACTGTGCAGAGCTGCGGCCCTTTTGGAACTGAGTTTGACACCTGTGCTCTACACGGTAAAAGAATGTTGGGTTCCACACAACTGATTTGTAAAGGAATTGAGTTACCTTAATAGTTTTTACAAATTTTAGTTGTTTGAACATAAAACAAATAAGTTGTCCCCAGCGGCCACCCCCCCCCCCTTCCCCCCAAAAAAAATTAAGAATTGTGTCGTTACAGGTCAATTTAAATGAGTAGTTTGAACAAACAGCAATTGTTTTTTTATTTATTTTTTATTTTTTTATTGAGTATAGGGAAGAAAGCCCAGCTTTCTAACAAAGGAGCCAATCATTGATCACTATATAGATGGGTGATTCTCAAGAGAGGCTCAGTCCAGACACATGTTCTTTACGCATTTCTGCAGCTTAATCATTATGAACACTTTGTGGTCGACAAACACACTTCGTCACCTTAGAATTATAAGGTTCAATCTGTGTTCTTAATGATTTTGAGATATTGAGCTTCAAAGTTTTTGCATTCCATAGCAAACAGTATGTGGGTATAGTTTTTTTTTATTATTATTTTTTTTTTTTATAAAAAGTCTTACGACTTGCTTCACATGCGAGAAATATCTCTACATAAAGCTTGAAAGCTTTATTCTACTTTTAAAATAACCACCTACATTTGTAAACAAATGTTCTCTGGTTTTATAATCTGTATGAAATGAACGTGAGATACAATCTTTATCATCTGACCTCATTATTTTCAATGAATTTCCACCTCATTCAAAATGCAAAATGCACAACAGCAACCATTCGAATGCCCACAAACTTGAAAACAAAGAGGTTGCCCTCATTTTGAGAAAAGACTTGCAGTTAAAAATAAGTTGGAAATTACACCAGTGCAAATGAACGTGCCATTATTCAGAGGATGATATTGAGTAACATATCATTTATTGATTCTTGTGGTAGTTACATAGTTTGATTAACAGGATGATGTCTGATCGTGTCCTGAAAATCCATAAAGAAGGTTGGTTTTGTGATTTGATCCATTCGAGTGTGCATGTGCAGTGGCGAGGATGCCAGGGTGGTACTGGCACACTTGGATTTAAGGCTGGTCCACCAAGACAAAAAATATGTTTTGTATTTTTTTAGAATACAAATTTAATTTGATTTATACATTGTAAGTTTATCAATCAAATTAAAAGTCCCCCTCTGTTGGGCCAAAATGTAAATGTCCAATCATTGCTCCGCACTTTGCGCTGATGAGCGCTTTCGTTTTTGACTCGATTTGAATGAGGCTGCAAAACTTATTAAATGATAAATAAATTCAGAATAAGTAAAAAAATGCTTATATTTATATTTTTATTACTGAATTAAAAGGTCTGTTTTCTATAGGCCTCGTGACTAAGTGAATGATTTAGGACTTTTTGCAAAACGAGTGCTGGAGAATGAGTATTGGATATTTCAAAATGTTAGCTCAAATCTTGTTAAATCAATTACTATATCATCAGAGATCATAAATAAAAGAAACTAGTTATTATACACTTAGTTTAAAAGTAGGCACTGACGTCCACCTATTTTAACAAGGTCAATAAAATATCTGGGCACCCTAAAAGCAATTTATTTTTTGTAACAATTATTGTTTATAAACAAAGATATTGGAATCCCCAATGCAATTTAATCGTAAGCTTGGCAAACACTTTGGAGAATTTGATGTTCCCCATTCAAAGACATGAACTTCCATGCCCAAGAGCCTTTTCAAAGATAGCCATCAAATGTGAAATGACTTGCCCTGAAAGGGCTTTGTTAAAACGGCTCACCTCTTGCAAAGTGAGTGAAAACTAAAGGCTAATACAATAAGGATAATTAAAGAAAGGAAGGAGATACCCTGTGAGATGAACACCAGTATCTTCTGAAAGTGATCTCTAGTTTTGATCAGTGCTCTTTTTCATATATCTCATTTAGGTTATTGAATTCTTTTATTCTCTTGTTTGGATTACTTAAAAATAAGCAAAAATGTGGGAACTTGAACGTTAAGTTGCTTTCTGATTTTGATCTATACTGTATGTGACGTTACTTCTTCAGGGGAAGAGAAGGAAAACATTCCATGGATTTCTTTTTCATCTACTGCAAGACTTACCATAAACCAACAGACTTTGATATAAAAAGCTAAATTTAATCATCTTAATTGTAATCCACACAACCACTGAGGATCTGCTTTAGAAAAATTGGAAGG
Source organism: Danio rerio (assembly GCF_052040795.2). Lineage (NCBI taxonomy): Eukaryota > Metazoa > Chordata > Actinopteri > Cypriniformes > Danionidae > Danio > Danio rerio. The sequence goes on from NC_141039.2 coordinate 9,565,878, forward strand.
AAAAAGTTTTTAGCATTCAGTCATGTATTTAGTCAAGTATTTCGTCATGCTTTTTGTTAGTATATACAGTTGAAGTCAGAGTTATAAGCCCTCCTGAATTATTAGGCCGCTTGTTTTTTTTTTTCTCCCCAATTTCTGTTTATCTGTGTTTTCAACACATTTCTAAACATAATAGTTTTAATAACTCATTTCTAATGACTGATTTATTTTATCTTTGCCATGATGACAGTAAATAATATCTGACTAGATATTTTTCAAGGCACTTCCATACAACTTAAAGTGACATTTACAGGCTTAACTAGGTTAATTAGGTTTACTAGGCAGGTTAGGGTAATTAGGCAAGTTATTGTATAACACTGATTTGTTCTGTAGATTATCGAGAAAAAATACAGTTTAAAGGGGCTAATAATTTTGTCCCTAAAATGGTGTTTAAAAAATTAAAAACTGCTTTTATTCTGATTAAAATAAAACAAATAAGACTTTTTTCCAGAAGAAAAAATATTATCAGACCTACAGTGAAAATTTTCTTGCTCTGTTAAACATCATTTGGGAAATATTTAAAAAAGAAGAAATAAGTTTGAAGGGGGCTAATAATTTGGACTTCAACTGTAACATCAAGCCTGTGCATACAAGAAACACATCACGATCAAACCCAGCAGACACAGGATATCAGCATGACATCAGATTGCATCATGGGGACGTTGCATTTTGTTTGGTAATGAAATTCAGGTTAACGTCAGAACGACATCATCTGACATCAATGTCCACCATCCATCCTAAAATCAACTAAATATCACCCAATGGTGTTGCAGCTTGAAGTTGTGTGGACGTTACCACTCTGACGTCTATTAGATGTTGAATGTTGGTAGCCATACCTGACGAATAAATGTCAGTATGTCAATGTGATGTTGGTTTAGGATGTTGGCTCGATTTTGGTCATTTTCCAACACAACCTAAAATCAACCAAATATTAACGTTGTTGACATCGTTATTGGATGTCAAATAACATTGTCCTCAGATGCTGGTTAGACATTGAATTTTAGTTACCTAATATTAACATCTAATGACTCGGTCCACATGGAGTCTAAGCAGGCAGAAATGCCCAGGTTTTTATTTTATTTATTCACTTGTGTAAATGTGTGCGAATTAATATTTATTCAGTTTTTAAATATTTCAGTAATAATATCGAATAATATGAAATTGTTTTGATTTATTTACAATACAGTTTTAAGGTAATATTTTCTGTCTTTTAGTAGATGTATAGTATATGAGACTTGCTTTGTTTACCAAATAAGTGAAGCTAGATAGATTTGCATTGTAAACATTAAATAATAGTTAAAAAGCTATTATTTTTTATTTCATATATTAAGTTTTTACATTTACTTTTAGTCATTTAACAGACGCTTTTATCCAAAGCGACTTACAAATGAGGACAAGGAAGCAATTTACGCAACAACAAGAGCAACAATGAATAAGTGCTGTAGGCAAGTCTCAGGTATGTAAAGTGTATAAAGCTAAACATTAGTAACTTTTTTTTTTTTTGTAGTAAAGTTAGCGGTGGAGCCAGAGAGGCAATTGCAGATTAGGAAGGAAAGTGGAGACTAAATAGTTGAGTTTTTAGTCGTTTTTTGAAGACAGCGAGTGACTCTGCCGTTCTGATGCAGTTAGGGAGTTCATTCCACCAACTGGACAGATTGAATGCGAGAGTTCGGGAAAGTGATTTCTTCCCTCTTTGGGATGGAACCACGAGGCGACGTTCATTCACAGAACGCAAGTTTCTGGAGGGCACATAGATCTGCAGAAGTGAGAGCAGATAAGAAGGAGCAAAGCCAGAAGTTGCTTGGTAAGCAAACATCAGAGCTTTGAATTTGATGCGAGAAGCAACTTGCAGCCAGTGCAAACGGATGAGTAGCGGAGTGACATCTGCTCATTTAGGTTCATTAAAGACCACGTGTGCTGCTGCATTCTGAAGCAGCTGAAGAGGTTTGATAGAAAGATATGATACTCCCAATATAATTCCAGATAAATTAGCAGATTCTGTCTGGCCCTACTTCTGACGTTGTGTACCTGCTGGGAGGTTTTATTTTAGGACACATTTTTGGTGAACTATCACAAGTTTTGCCTTTAATTGCTCCTACATGCACACACAGTGTATGTAAAGTGTTCTCTATTTACTTTCGTATTATGTAACAACATAAATACGCAATTTACACTGCGATGTGATCCATATTAAAACATTTGTCCACTTGCATTAGTTTCCAATGTCACTTTGTGTACGCCTGCCATGGTATTGTTTCAGTCCTCTGTCCCCATATCTGTCTGAAGAGAGAACAAGAGGAAAGGCAGATCAGTTCCTCATAACATTTTCAGCCATGTTCAACTTTATGATGCCAAGACCAGGACAAGACCCAAGAAATAAACACGTTACAGCAAGCTTACAGTGGCTCCGTCCCAAAACCTAGTGAACTTCCTATATAGCCAGCATTCTAACCTCACAAATGACAGATCTGGAACGCTTTACGAGACAAAGAGCAGAACAAACCTCTCACAAACGAGTGTTCCTCTGAAAAAGTGCATTTAGGACTACAAATATTTGGGAAAATATGTTGCATAAACTCAAATATTAAGAGATAATAACCATACAGAAAGTCTCAGAGCTTGTTCATTTTCCAAGAACAACACTAACTAATTATGAGGTTGACATCAGGAGCCTGATTCATTAGCTTGATGTTGCGTAATGTCAAATAGTCATAAGGAAGTGGTCGGTTTTGATGAAGATATATTGTAGTTGTTACCGTATACCTGTCCCGTCTGGTTTACCTGTTAAGACACACAGCTGTTGCAGACATCACGTGCCTCACTTTCAGGAGCGAACAGGATTGAGCCAGAAGAAAAAAGGTCAACAACTTCCAGTGAAGGATATGTCTCATACAGCTGTTTCAAAATGTTTGAAAATGTTTCGAGTGTTTGTGTAATACACAAATTGGAGTCTACGGAAGTGGGAATATCTTTCATTGTGTCCTGAACTCAGAAACCAAGAATAAAAAGTTAAGATACTTTACCCAAAACTCACAATTATTTTTTTATGCTCTTGTTCCAAACCTGTTTGACTTTCTTTTTTCTTTTGAGCACAAAAGAAGATATTTTGAAGAATGCTGAAAACCTCTAATCATTAACTAACATAGCATTCGTTTTTTTTTTTTACTATGAGAGTCAATGGTTACAGGTTTTCAGCTTTCTTCAAAATAACTTATTTAGTGTTCAGCAGAATAAATAAACACATAAACCATTTGAGGGTGAGTAAATAGTGACTATGTTTGGGTATGTTTGGCATATTTGGGTGAACTATCTATTTAAAGGGTTATTTTACCCCAAAAAAGGAACCTTCTGTCAGATATTGCAAAAATGTATTGGGGAAAAACAAATGGTTTGATTGTGTGTTTTCACATAAATAAGATTCTTTTTTCCCAGTGATGGGTTGCAGCTGGAAGGGCTTCCGCTGCGTAAAACATATGCTGGATAAGTTGGTGGTTCATTCCGCTGTGGCAACCCCAGATTAATAAAGGAACTAATCTGAAAAGAAAATGAATGAATGAATAAATAAGACTCATCTACAACGGTGTCATATCAATCCAAATTAGTTCAAATGTTTTATAAAGTATGTTATAAAACAGGACTTAGCAGTAAACGTCAAAAAGAGACAACTTAATGGATTTGGTCACACTTTACAATAAGGTTCATTAGTTAATGTTAATTAATGCATTTACTAACATGAACAAACAAAGAACAATACATTTACTACTGTATTTGTTCATGTTAGTTAACGTTAGTTAATGAAAATACAGTAGTTCATTGTTAGTTCATGTTAACTCATGGTGCATTAACTAATGTTAACAAGCATGGACTTGGATGGTAATAATGCATTAGTAAATGTTCAATTATGATAAATAAATCCTGTACATGTGTTGTTCATGATTAGTTCATGTTAGTAAATGCATTAACTAATGAACCTTATTGTAAAGTGTTACCATGGATTTATAAGGTTATAAGAGCAATGTAAACCCTATACGCTTTTTACTATTGCCATACTGACACACAATATCCAGAGCCTGAAATAAAAGCAATAAAACGTCTTAATATCAAAATGAAGAGATTATTTAGTCTTAAATAAAAGATCTTTCATTAGTTCGAACAGAGTTAAAAACGATGGTGTGTTTCCTGAAATACTTCTGTATGTATATACACTCACTGGCCACTTTATTAGGTACACCTTACTAGTACCTGGTTGGGCTCGTTTTTGCCTTCAGAACTGCCTTAATCTTTTGTAGCATAGATTCAACAAGGTACCTCAGAAATTTTGGTCCATATTGACATGATAGCATCACGTTGTTGCTGCAGGTTTGGCGGCTGCAATCAATGATACAAATTGGAGTTAATGTTGCCTTACTATCAGCTGGAACCAGTCTGGCCATTCTCCTCTGACCTCCGCCATCTACAAGGCATTTGCTCCCACAGAACTGCCGCTCACTGGATATTTTCTCTTTTTTAGACCATTCTCTGTAAACCCTAGAGATGGTTGTGCTTGAAAATCTCAGTAGATCAGCAGTTTCTGAAATACTCAGACCAGCCCGTCTATTAACCATGCCACATTCAAAGTCACTTAATTCACCTTTCTTTCCCATTCGGATGCTCAGTTTGAACTGCAGCAGATCGTCTTGACCATGTCTACATAAACAAATGCATTGAGTTGCTGCCATGTGATTGGGTGATTATATATTTGCACTAACGAGCAGTTGTACCTGTTAAAGTGGCCGGTGAGTGTGTGTGGGTTGAGTATATCCATCTAAATTGCTTATTAAGTAATTTAAATATTTCACTCAATACTATTTAAAATTCGTGTGAATCTAAATGCATAGAAAAAATAAATTCAATTCTTTTCATTCTTTAAATTTGATCCAAATAAGACATTATAGCATATGTATATGAATATTTTTTTGAGTAATGACATCATATTTCTTACTCAATCTATTGTTTTTCACATGCTTAAGCATGTTCAATCATCTTTAAAAATGTAACCTTTTTAGGTGGAAAATATAATTATTCTGCAAAATATATTTACTCTGCTTCTTTGGATTGATTAATCCAGACCTGTTGAATTTATTTACAGTATTTGAGGCAAGTAAATTATAAGTAACTGTAATTAACTTGCAAAAAAATAAATAAGTGATATCTTTTTTTGATAAAAAGTAATCTAATTACAGTAGTTAATACTTAAAGCCAACACTGCGCATATCAGGCTCACTATTAAAAGGGGAGATAAAGGAGATTTGAGCCCCATGATTTGCTCCGTGAGTGGGGCTTGAATTTTGCATTAGCATTCAGCAGAAGTAATGCTGTTTTGACAAGAGTGCTAAAACGCCTGCTGGCTCTTCTTGAATCTGTCAACAGTCAGTGTGTATTGTGCAATACACAAACACAACTGTTTGTGTGTGATAGTGAAACTAGACTAAAAATGTAAGGTGCACACTGGACATTTTACTAAATCAAAATGTCTTAAATATATGTGGATACCAAATGTGTGGACAGCAAACTATACACTAAAAGTGCTAGGTTGTTTTAACCCAAGTTTTAGGTATAGGCTAAAAGTATGAACGACCCCAAAAACATGTTCAGTTTAGATTTTTAAAATTATTTATTATTATTATTATTATTATTATTATTATTATTATTATTATTATTATTATTATTATTATTATTATTATTAATAATAATATTTAAAACTGTCTAAATATTCATATTTACCTAAATGAGGAGGATAGAACACCATAAAACATGACCCCTTTATTGATATGTAATGCAATGGTTTGGTTTCATGTGGGAGGTTAATCACTTGTAGCCTATTCAGTGGATTAAATATCAGTTGAATAGGACATCAAATAAAATCAGACCAAATTGGATTGACCAAAGACTAGTCTAACTTGCATTTCGAGTATGTGTGAAAGTGTTAATGGCTTGTTTTTATCCGAACTTTGTTGATTGGGAAGATGAAAGCATTTATGCCCTATGTGTTAAAAAGCCCTTACGGACTATCAACACCTATCCAGTCAGACTGAATGTCTGGGAGTGAATCGATACAAATGTTTATTTTTTTTTCCATATCATATTATGTTCCATAACTCTGTCGAATTTCTAAGAACACTTTGTCACAGTCTAATCGGAAAACATGTTTACAATCGATTCCCCAACCTCAGACTGAGCTACAGTATCTGTAGAGGGCGATCGACTGCCTCTCCTTCATAAAGAAGGAAGCCTGGGTTCTGATTGGCTGCAGGGCGTGGCTTGCGTGGAGGCGTTTCCACAAAACCAAACTGCGACGTGTAGAAAGTTTCATTCAGTACTGACTAGATAGATAATAGACGCGGATCTCTTGATTCAGTATTTGCATTACAGCTACAACCTGCATATTAACTAACTTGAAAGCAGTTTGCATCCACTGCACAGAGATTTAGAGGAAACTTTACCAGTTGCTGGTTATTTTCTTCATTTTGGATTGATTCACAGAAGGTCTATAATGGATCTGGTGTGGCTTTTATACATTGCAGCGAGTATCTGCGCTGTGTTCGCCTCAGCTGAGAGACTCACTGTTTTCTGGAATAGTACCAACTCTAAGTAAGTACTCATTTGTACCACATGTTCCTTTTGCAGTGCATTTCATATTGTAATTTTGCTTGCAATGTTATAATTACTCTGATAGGACGGCTAATCATTTTATTTTTTACTTCTATTTATATGTATATATATATATATATATATATATATATATATATATATATATATATATATATATTGCAAATTACAATGTTATTTGGTAACATATCCTATCTAATCTATGTGTGTGAGTATTAATTTGTATCGTAATATTGTTTTAATGGTCAGTGGATTTGATAGCTCCACTAGAGTTGGAGTCTCGTGTTTGTTTACACTGCAGACGCATTTTGACGTTGCAGCGTTACATCTTTACCTGTAACAGATTACATAATCCACGCACACTTATTCGCGTCATAATCTGTCTACTACCAATCACCTGAATATGTCGTGTGTGTGTGTGTGTGTTTGTGTGTGTTTTTTTTTACATTTGTGCATGTGATCCAAAAATAAGCTTCTTTCTTTGAAGATGCTTTACTGGGTGTGTGCTACGTTCTTGTACACACCTTAACAGGAATAAGTAGACCAACAAACTGACGTATGGACGTGAATACATTTAATGTAAATAACTAGTTAACATTCACAGTATACAGTATAGGTTATGCATGTGGTCAATTATTTGTTTGATTATACCCGACTGAATTGGAAATGAAGAGGAAACTCACAGGAATGTTTTGCTTTTTGACGCACAAGTCAGTGAGGTGTTGAAATAGGTGCTGAGTGACTTTTCCGATGACTGATAAACGCAAAGCAGATGACTAAATCACTGCTAAACTCAAATTGCCTATACAAGTCAGACGCGAGTGAATCAATTTAGAATTTTTATAGTGATTCGGTTGAACCGACTCAGCGAGTGTTTTGCGATGAGAACGTTGTTTCAGCGTAATAATGTATGACACGTAGTCTGTCAAAACACTATCTAATTACGTTATGCCTATTTAGCATTTAATTAACATGTAATTAAGTTTTAGTAGGCAAATTACATGCATTTATGTTTAAAATATATAGATAAGCCGAAAAGAAAATGACTGAATTTTCTCAATAGTAATTTATCCATATACAGTTGAAGTCAGAATTATTAGCCCCTCTGGACTAGTAGCCCCCCGGTTTATTTCTGTTTAACGGAGAGAAGATTTTTTTCAACACTTTTCTAAACATTATAGTTTTTATAACTCATTCTTTATAACTGGTTTATTTTATCTTTGCCATGATGACTGTAATTAATATTTTACTAGTTTTTAAGACACTTCTTTACAGCTTAAAGTGACATTTAAAGGCTTAACTAGGTTAATTAGGTTAACTAGCCAGGTTAGGGTAATTAGACAAGTTATTGTGTATCGATGGCTTGTTTTGTAGACAATCGGAAAAAATAAAGCTTAAAGGGGCTAATAATTTTGACCTTAAAATGTTTTATTATTATTATTATTATTATTATTATTATTATTATTATTATTATTATTATTATTATTATTATTAAAAGCTCATTTTATTCTTGCCAAGATAAAACAAATGAGACTTGCTGCAGAAGAAAAAACATTATCAGACATACTGTGAAAAGTCCCTTGCTCTGTTAAACATAATTTGGAAAATATTTTTAAAAAGAAAAAAATCCATTAATTCTGACTTTATCTGTATCAGTAAATGAATTGTCCCTCCAAAAATGTGTTAAATATTGAATGATTTTGGTAAAGAAGACTCTTTACCAAGAAGATGTAAATAGAGTTATTAAAGTTTCTTTCCTGATGTTAAAATTGCACTGAAAAACAATTTTTTAACACTGAAATGAAAGAGTTTCCAAAATATGTTTTACTCTAAACCTGCAAAATAAGCCAAAGCCATACATGTAAAAAAAGTTATCAATTTGATGTTGATATGGCAGTATTTATCCACATGTTAAACCAGAAACAATATATTAATTTTATCTCATGAATTTCTTCTTTAGTTTTACTGGTGACTCCATTACGTTTTATGAACTGATTCACTGAAATGAACCGATTCGTTCAGATGAATCAAGTTTCCTAAAGCTAAAGGCTGGCAAATAAATTGCAGGGTCATGCTGAATTACCGTAATGATTTTATCATCTTTAAACAGTTGGTGTTAATATTCCAATAGCCCAAAGGGAGTGAGATTGAATTAGTCATACAGAGAAACACTGATAACAGACAGAAAGCTGAAAAAATAGGACATCTGCCCCTTCGTGCAGACATATTTAAGCCATCCACTCTTCTTAGAACAAAAAGCGTTTGCTTCAGCAGATGTGATGATTACGTCAAAGTCCAAACAACTGTGATCATTTTATCGCCTGCGTAATCCACATACGTACTATTTTTATTCCCCGTCTTAATCTTGCCCTCTTTCTATGTGATTTAATCCTGTTTTCATAGAAATTCTAGTGAGGCTGGGCTAGATGAGATGCTTCATTTTCATTCTGCTTTTTTCTGCAGCTCTTTCTTAATTTCTTTCTGAATATTTTATTTTCATTGAATTCAATAAATGAAAAACTATCCAAGAAAAATACTATCGCGATTGCTTTTCTATGCATTCATGTGTCTGATGCACATGGTCAACAGTGTGTGCAGAAGTGTGTATATGTCTTAGGGGAAGGTTGACTCTAGAGTCGACAGACCATTGCAGCTGAACTTGTTTTTTGTTTTTTTCAGCTTGAGAGGTGATTTTGAGTCAGCTCGAGTAGAGTGCATGATTGAATTTGTTGGTGCGTGTTCTTGTTGTGCTTGCAGCTGCTTGCTGAAACACACGTGTTGTAGTGTTGCTCGCAGTCAATAGTTGATCAAGTGGAAGGTGTGTGTTTTTCTGTGTTTCTGAGCTGATTAAGGAGTGTCTTGGTGAGCAATAATTCAGCACTTGACTGACTCACTCGTATATTTATTAACCAAACGTCCTCTTTTAAATTCTCTGTGCACTCCTGTAGGGTGTTTTTCTCTGTTTAACCTTTTCAAAAATCATTTACCATGATTAATTATAATTAATCTAACGAATAGTACACCCAGCATTAAAAATGTGTTTATTCCCCCTTACGTTGCTGAAAGCAACAGAAGGCAGTACACTATTATCATATTAGTAAGCGTCATAAAAGAGCTCCAGATGACTATATTCCAAAATTTCAAGAAGTCACATGACCGAGTCATTAATCACTGAATATCTACCTTTCTCTGACATGTTCATAAAAGTTTATGAGATGTAGTTGAAGCTCAATTCATGATTGAATAATTGTTTTGAAGCCAATTCGTTTACAAAAATCAGTTGATTTGATGCTGAAAACTGAATTTTGTGGATTTTTGTATAGAGCTGGTCTGATCCCAACACTGTGAGTGTGAACGATTCTGGGTTCCACACAATCCATTTGAAATTAAGTTAACTTATTAGTTTTGAAAAATATAAGTGAATTGAATATTAAAACAATTAAGCTGTATCCCGTTTCATCATTTTAAGCTGTTTTGAACAAACACAAACTTCATTTTTGAGTGAATGTCATTTATTTAGCTATCAACGCTTTAAAAATTGCTGTTTGTCACTAAAGCTACTGCATGAAGTTGGAATATTGGAAAATCTCTAATAAGTTTTCTCAAAATCTCAGCACTATTTTTTTGTATTTGGACTATTTTAGCAACTACTACACCATTAGACGTGGGATAAATTGCTCTAAAGCCGGTTCTTTTTAAATGTGCGGGTAAAAAACTAAAACTTCCCCTTTAAACACAATATATTTTAATTTGGGGAAACATTCAAAATATTTTGCAACAGTTAACATGACAGGCTAAATAATTCAAATTTAAATCATTAGCTACATTTCCATCCACCTATTTTTATGCCCAGTTTGGATATGCGCATAAAAAAATCGCCAAGATGCGCATACATTTTTAAAATGCACATAAAAACATATGCACATAACTGAGTAGGATAAACTTTTTATTCGAAAAGAAAAGATGCGAAAAACCATGATGAAAACACATTTAGTGAACAAATTCCAGTATGCGCATTAAAATGGTCATGTGATTTTGTTATAAGAGATCATGTGACGATAAAAATGTGTGTAAATGGATAAACCAGCCGCCTGAGCACATTGAAAAACATCTGAAATGTTGTTTTGGTCATTCTAAAACGCCTTAACCGTTTTAGTATTAGTGTTATTACATTATTAATTACCTCCAGAACTATCAAGAGCATCTGTGCTCCGCTCCATTGTCCTCTGAGGCACAAGTAATTTATTAAATAACGAAAAGATTCACGCAGATTTTCTTACCGCAGCAAATTCCGTTTTTACTGTTGATATTTGGCGTCAATTAATCAGGAAGTGGCAATTTTGTTCTCTTTGACTCGTTGGATGGAAACGCCGCTTTATTCGCATATCTTTTATGCCATATTCCAGTTTTGCGCATAAAGTTAATTATCATTTTTGGATGGAAACATACAGTTAAAGTCAGAATTAGTAGCCCCCCTGAATTATTAGCCCCCTGTTTATTTTTTCCCAATCTCCGTTTAACGGAGAGAAGATTTTTTCAACATATTTCTAAGCATAATAGTTTTAATAACTCATTTCTAATCACTGATTTATTTAATCTTTGCCATAATGACAGTAAGAAACATTTGACTAAATTTTTTTTTTTTAATTTCCGTAATGTTAATTTTACATAAATCGTAAATACCATAGGAACGGTTTTACAGAAAATGTTGGCGGTTTTAAAACCACGGTAAACCTTGAAAGCAGTTATCGTCCCATGTCTATACACCATTCACAATGTCTCATATGTCCATGTAAAAAGAAAATACAGTTTTTGTTTTCAGAATAAGAGTAACTAATAATTTAGTTTGCTGAACTAATCTTTTAATCTCGCTTATAGATCCTAAACCTTTTTCAGTAATAGCTTTTTGTTGTTTAATGAGCACTCAGAGGCTTATAGAGATTCCTTCTCTTTCTTCTGTCTTTTATTTTTCTCTTTCCTTATCCTCTCTCTCCTACCTGTCCTTCCCAAACCTCCCTCCCTTTCCCCTGGCTGCGTGCCCCGTACCGCATGGTTAACTGGCACAAAGTTCAACCTCTCCTCTGCTCCCATTTTCTTTAACTCTTTCCCTCAATCAGTCCACTGAATCCAAATACCATCAGTACCCCCCAAAAAAAACTCTCTGACCTCCTCACATTTTTTTTATCTTCCGCTTGTCCACCATCACCCCATTGTGTTACTGTTTCACCCTGTATAAAGGCCTTTTACATGGTTTAACTCAGCCAGAAATGGGGGCTTTCTTGGGTTTTCTACCCAAAATGCCCCATTCACTGGTGGTTTTTTTCCATCGAACGGAGCTCTTTTTTTTTTGCTTGTGGGGTTTTGCCAGCTAAGTGCTTTTTTGTTATACGTTCCAGCCAAATTAGCGCGCTCTCACCGCAGATCTGCAGCGGAACAAAACCAGGGGCTAGTGTGACCAATTGTGGGGCAGAGTTCGCCGCCGAAATGAAGTGGCATTCATGCCGGGGTGTCTGTCACAGTGCGTCTCTGTAAATGTGCGGAGACGAGAAGTGGAGATAGAAACCGGTGATAAAGTGTCATTTCGCTTTTGTCTCCACGTCACTTAGCATTAAACTCATCAGATCCGTGTGTGTGCGTGTTAGATTGACAGTGAGAGAGTGAGTGATGAAGTGCCATTCATTCGTTGTAGCCTGTCACTCTCTATGGTGGTCTTCAAATAGGGAGGCCGGCACTCGAGCCCACCTCTCTCCTGATCTCCAGTCTGGCTTCTCCCTCGTTCCCTCTACCTTTTATCTCAGCCATACACGCCAGCGCTTTTCATCTTTTCATTCAGTTCCTGTCCTTATTTCCTTTCCCTGTGTGAAAGAAGGAAGAAAAAGGAGGTGTTGATTTTTTTTCCTCCCTTTGCTTTTCTTTATCGGTTTTGGCAGCCATAACCACCAGAGCCTGTCTCGCTTCGCTTTTCTCCTCCCTTTCACCTTCTTCATGCCTATTCTGTCCATTCCCTGTCTCTGAATACTGGCTGTATGCACAGAATTCAGATGGACGTCATTCACAAACCTCTACAGATTCCTGCCCATATTGTATTTGTTTTCCAAGCTAGTTTAAAGGGTTAATTCACCCTAAAAATAGTATTATTTAGTCACACTTATGTCATTCTAAACTACTATGTGTTTATTCCTCTCCAAAAGCACAAATGAATAGCATATTTGAGTTTCTGTTTAATATTTTTGACATGCTATCCTGTACACTATCTGACAAAAGTCCTGTCATTGACCCCAGTTGTAAGAGCAACAAATAATAACTTGTATATATAATCTGTAAGACTGTATCCCAATCGTCACAAATACTGCAGAAGACCTATTGGAACCAACATGGACCCAAGATTCTCATAGAAATCAGTTAAGTTTGGTTAAGGAAAATCATGGTTTGGGGTTACATTTAGTATGGGGGCGTGCGAGAGATCTTCAGAGTTAATGCCAAAATCAACAGTCTGAGGTATCAAGACATTACTGCTGCCCATTACATTACAAACCACAAGAGAGGGCAAATCCTTGCACTTCTTCTCATACTTCAGCCTCCACATCATATTTCCTGAAAGTGAAGAAGGCCAAGGTGCTCCAGGATTGGCCAGCCCAGTCACCAGACATGAACATTATTGAGCAATGTCTGGTGTAAGATGAAAGAAGAGGCATCGAAGATGAATTACGTTTTTATTTGTTGTTCCTAAAACTTGGATAGGTGACAAGACTTGTCAGGTAGTGTATATATGTACGTCAGTATGTTATTTTGTTTGTGTTAAAATAAAATCAGATGTCATTTGGCTACTTTTTAGGGATAAAATGAATAACATTCAGCATTTGCATACATTTTGTGGATTTTTTGGATGGGCACAGTTTTGAGCTTTCAATGGAACGACAAAAATCTACTGTATTTCATTTAAGTCTCTTGTATTTCTTTAAAAGAACAAAGAACATATCACATTTATAGATTGGGCTTCAATCACACAAAAATCTCATTTATTTGCAAGAACAAGAATGACATTTTGTGAGGACTATCACTTTAAAACTTGTAAAAGCATTCCATGTAAGTAACTTCCTCTATTCCCTTTCCATAGTGCTCTTAATCCATCATCTTATAAATTGTATCTGCCTTCATATCATTGATTACTGATTACTACTTTTTAGGGGTTAAATCCATAACATTCAGCATTTGCATACATTTTATGGATGTTTGGGATGGGCCCGGTTTTGGACTTTCAATGAAAAACAGGATATTTCTGTCATTCCATTGAAGCCTCTTGTATTTCATTGGAAGAAGAAAAAATTTATCACATATATGGATTGGATTTCATTCTCATCTCATAAAAATGTATTCTAGATTTGAAAGAACCTGAATTACATATTGGAAATCACTTGAAAACGTGTAAAACCCTTCCTTCCCTCCATTCCTTCTCCATGTTGTAATTATTCATCTTATTCTTATCATTGATTACTACCCCATGAATTACTTGCATAACATGCAAATGATGTGATATTTGTCAAATATTGAGACGAGTGCTCAAAAGTTGAGGAGACAGCCTTTTCCCTCATTAAGTATGAGTTAAAATCTATAACAGTCATCATTTGCATACATTGTTTGGACGTTTGGATGGGCACGGTTTTGGACTTTTAATGGAATGACAGAAATCTCTTGTATTTCATTGAAAGTTGGTGTTTGGAAGAAGAAAAAACATATCACATTCATGGATTGGACTTCATTCTCATCTCATAAAGAACATACGTTACGTTTTGTGAGATCTATCACTTTAAATCTTGTATAACCCTTCCTTCCCTCCATTCCTTCTCCATAATACTCTTAATCTGTCATCTTATAAATTCAATCTTCCTTCATACTATTGATTATTGACCAATGAAAGTCTTCTCTAATTAACTCCTACATACTGTACAAGTCCTCATTGGCCAGAAGTGTTTTGTTGATGTAAATACTTGTTATACATGCAAATGATGTGATATTTGTCAAATCCTGAGACGGGTGCAGCGAGTGCTCAAAGGTTGAAGAGACGGCCTTTTCCCTCGTTAAGCATGAGTTTCCTGGCCAAGTGTTTTCCCGGGAAAATGGCACATCCTGCGCGTACAATAAACAATACCTTTCTCACACACTCGCGCACGCAAGCGACCCGATTCTTACACAAGTCTCAGATACAAACTTCCTTGTACGCACGCATACTCTTGTGATTTACTATTCATGCAAGTTAGAGGGCTTGAGAAAGTGATCGGCTCAAAATCAAGAAAGCACATGACTACATGTTTGTTTCGCTCTTATTACAATCTGGCAGGCTTTACTGTGAAGAAGAGTCGTTTGTTTCACCTGTAATAAATGCTGTTATCTTTATGTTTGATCATAGAGCTGCCATCAAACTCTTTTAACTCCCACAGAATTCTCAGAATTGTTCTTCCTTCTCTTGGTCATTCCTCCCTTTCACCTTATTCCTATACGTCTTTGATTCATTCTTCCTGTTTAAGAACACATATCCAGCCGAATGTCTTTTTTACGGTGTATTTGACAGCATTTCACAGTAGTGCGCTAAGTATTTGACAGGAACATGCTGTTAAGGTAATATGAGGGTATTTGAATGTTTGTTGTCTTAGGATCTTGTTACAATCTCAAACCCCATGCGGTTTTTGTCTCCACACTCTTGGTGTTTGTACTGTTCTTGAATGGACTGGTTTTTGAGATGAAGGTCCATTCTCACGACACATTGCACGTATTTTATGGCATGGTGTGAGAGGCCACGCCCCCTGCAGGATAGCTAATGCCTGAACAATGATAGGAACTCCATTGTCTCTGCAATTTGAGCACTACTCAATCCCGTTCCACTGAGTACTACAATGTTTGTGTTTAGTTGTGCCATTTAATGATCTATGAGAGGACATCAGTGCCTATTAGTATGGTTGACCAGTACAGAATTACTGAAGTGTCTTGAAGGGGGCAAACATGTCAGGGTCACACTTTATTTTGATGGTCCGTTTATTGAATTTAAGTTACATTGCATCTACATGCCAACTAATTCTCATTAGATTATAGGTAGACTGTTAGGTTAGGGTTAGTGTAAGTTGACATGTACTTGCAAAGTTTCTTATAGTCAGGTAAATGTCTGTTGAAGGAGCAGTATCAACAGATATTAAGCAGACAGTCTACTAATACTCAAACGGACCATCAAAATAAAGTGTTCCCCATGTCACATACTAGACGGTATTTGGTTGGTCAGAAGATTTAATAAGAAACTGTGAGGTGAAGTCAAACAGTTTGTTGATCCAAGGTGGAAGTGAAAAACTGCACTCTTTGGATGTTAGTATCTTCAACATGTGAATTTGTTATTGTTTTGGAGGAAACTAACCTACTACTTTTTGAAAATTTGATCGAACCTTTAAAGACACCGTTTCAATTATACGTTTGGAAATGCAACTAGAGTTATGATTAGTTTAAAAGATAGTGTAACATTTTTGTCTGTGAGTTCAAAGGCAAACAAAACATTTTTAATAGATCTGTATCACACCCCACTGAGCCATTTCTTCACAAAAGACGGAAAAGTTCAATCATATGAGAAAGCCAATCTGACAACTTGATCAATGATGCCGAGAGACAAAAGTTTGAGCGATTTAAAGGGAACGAAAAAAGATTGATGAGGATAAGATGTATGTAAACATGATGGATTGAAAAAGCCCTGGTGTGGAATATTGTCTCGAATGGAGGAACTGGTCAGATTTGGTTTCCATGGCAATGCCAAAGGGGTCAGAGTTAGTGTCCACAGACATAGGTCACTAACCAAAATACCTCAAATTCCAGCAAACTGGTCTCTGATAGGTTGAGTTTGCCTGGGGGCGGGGTCAGAGTGAGAATGAATGGGGGATCAAACAGGCTTATTGAGTGCTGAGAGATGAACCGAGAGAGTGGACAGAGATGGATGGATGGAAGAAAACATGAAAGAGCAGGACTGGTCCGAGTCGGGGCGAGGACAAGCACAAGAGCTGCCCAATGAAGTGTATCAAAGGAGTCTTTCTTCACATTCTTAATCTCTCTTACACCTGCACAGTACAAAGCAGGGTGTTTTTTGCTAAAATATAGACGAAATCTTTCCAAACTAGTTTCTTTTTTTTGTTCATCCATCGCCCTGTTTCTATCTCCTGCCAGCCTTTGTTGCATTTCCACCCGAACCACTCCACTGTAACGCTCCAACTGTGTTTCTGAACAATAAAAGAGCTCGCCATGGGCCCCTCATCTTACTCTCTCTTTCTGCTTGCATTAAACTGAATGAGGCCCCTGGCCCCTCAGCAACCTAGTCCGGGTAATCCCGGAGCACAGAGCACCCGATGATCCTGCCACACCGCATTCCGAACCAGTCACCCGGAACAACAGCGCTTGCATTAGCACTGAATTAAAACGACAGAGGTTTTAGAGGCTAATGATAGTCAGCGAATGGAGGTGTGTGGGCAAAAAGTGATGGATGGATATTTGAACAGATCCCGGGTCAGAATTTCATTAATTACTGTTTAGACTGTAGTATCAGGTGGTGAAAGCTACAAAAGATCACAGATCGAATGACAGGGTTGTCGGCGGGCCCATTGTCAGAGTGTGTGTGTGTGGGTGGGTGTTTAAATACCCTTCTCTTTTAAACAGGTGAATGTGGAAAGAATGTTAACTTGTGCATTTTCTAGACTATTACCCAACTTCCCTCAATCTCTGTGTGTGTGTGTGAGTCTGCACTGCTGACTCCGAGTATTTCCTCAACCTCTCGCCCCCCTACTGATCATCCCCCCTTTCCCTGAGCTCCAGCATTCCAGTGAGTGATAGAGTGTTGAAATGAGAGAGCGAGAGGGAGGAGAGACCGACTGATAGACAGACTTAGAGGGGGTTAAAAAGAATAACAACGACTAAACTTTGAACTAAAGATTAAAAGATCTGAGATTAACCCTACAGTTGCCCATTTGGCACTGATGCGGGTCTATCAACTGTGCACATTTCACTGATATTTACCGGAAAGTGAGTCTAGGATAGAAAACTTCAGCTATTCAGGTTTGACGGTAAGTGTGGACGTGACTCACAAGTACCCGCATTCGTCTGCCAGGTCTCAGCGTTCATTAATCAAGCACATTCATTCTGTTTTTCGGTCTGAAGAAGTAGATGAGGGTGAGCGTAGATCGATTTACTAGTAGTTGTTTGGATTTTAAGTGTTTGTTCCTTGTATGGATGTATGTATATAATTTGTATTGTTAATACTTAATGTAAACTAATGCTAAGGGAATTATTGTGCATAGATTTGGCAACATTATTATTTACAATATTAAAACTTGGACAAAAAAAAAACATTAAAAAAACATTTAATATTGCAGATGTCTCAATGTTTTGTCTTTTTAAACCCCAGAAACAAAACCATAAAACAGAACCCAAGGCACGTAGAATATTGGTTAAGATACAGATACTCAAGATGAAGTTTAGCTTAGTATGTGAAATGAATGGCGCTTAATAAGCGAATAGCATTACTGTATGAATAAAGGCATTGATAAAGTAACTGTAGCGCTTGAAAGGACACTGGCATGAGGAGTACCCGCTGACCCCTGCATTGAGACGGAGTCCATCCCCCACTGCTTTCTCCCATCCATCCCACTGACTCCCAGCCCCCAGGGGCTGAGGGGGGGAGTAGCATAATTGCCCCCCTCTGGGACCACTTTAATTCCAGTCTTTGTGTTTTAATTGCCCCCCCTCCCGACCCCCTTTTGATGAACACATTGGGGCCATACCACAAACAGATTTTAATCAGGGTTTTAACGGGGTGTGTGTGTGTGCTGGTGTGCCAGATGACTGCTCACGAGCATCTGGTGACAGCAGTTCAAGAATGTGAGACATGTAAATTATTATTGGTGGGGAGGTAAATCTGCTTCATTCATCAAACAAAGATGCATCAGTGTGTGACTGCCGTACCCGGCCACCAGAGAATTGAAGTGTGTGACTAGGAGTGCTAAGTTTGGCTTTGCGGAGCTGTGTGTGTTTGGGTCCGCCGTGAGTGAAAGCAGCAGGCCAATTAAAAGGTTTGTGTGTGTAAGACTAGAAGAGGTCTGGAGCCAGATCGTCTGTCCTAAGACCCAGGGTCCCCCCCCCCATCAACAAACAAAAAAAAGAGAGAGCAGGAGAGACTCTGCAGACTTTGATCATAGCGCAGACGTGTGGATGTTGTCACACGCCGACAGAAACACCCACTCCTGAGTATAAAATAATGCTACTGCTATTTCCGCCAGACAGGGAGGATTTCTGAAACTCTCCAGAAATTAGGAGGATCCCAGTTAGTGTCTGCTTGAACCCTCAGGAGGTTTACGATCCAGGATTTCAGCATCAACCGAATATTTATTATTATGATAGCAAAATCTGTAATTCTTGTAAAGAGTATGTAAGCAGTGATTGGCTATGCAAGATCAGGGTGTTTCTATGTGGTTGCAATAGGGGCTCTAATGGTTTTTTACTTAGTAGCTCAACTAAAAAGTCCACCAGTCTTTGACATTTTAGCTCATAGATTAAGTATGGCTGCATTCTAAAAACGTACCGCTGTATACATTTCTGGAGATCGCAAATTATGTAGCCAAAAGTACATATGGCTGCATTTTGTCTTTAAAACGAAGGTTACAGGGCGGTATGATGCCATTCCTTTTCGCGCTTACTAGTCGATCGCTTACATTCGTGTGGACGGCTTTCCCGCTTATACCAGATTTTCCAGTAGCTCGCCATGTACGTCGAACTTGAGACACAGAAAGGAGTTGACCATGATGACAGGGTTGGAGTCTTGTGAGGAACGGTTCCAGTAAGTGGGGACAAAAACGCAATCCAAAAAATAAAATGAGTAAATAACAGGGTGAAAGTGTGGTAAAATTTGCAAACGTGGTAAAAATCATTCAAGGGCTTTTCTTTTTTCAGTTTTTTAAAACTGTTGGTTGGGTTTAGGAAAGTGGGTGAGCGACTCAATCTGCGCTTTTGAAAATACTATTGGTTTGTGTTTAGGGAAAGAGGTGGGTCAGTTGATCGGTCAGTCAGTCAGTCATTCGCCTCTGGCGGATTCGCAAAAACAAAAACTGCAAAAAAACGTACATCCTGAGAGGTATTTGGCGGTCTCCAGAAATGTATATAGAGGTACGTTTTCAGAATGAGCCTAGGTTGGATACATCCAACGATGCCATCTAGTCTAATGATTAATCAATCTTGTTAAGTAGTCTATCACAGCATAAAACAATAACAATTCCTCTCACAACTTTCGTTTCATTCAAATTCTAAGGCCTACCAAGCATGTTCAAGCATCACAGATAATATTACACTTTTAATAGACTGCAAAAAATTTAGACTACACTTTTGAAAGTGCTAGAAGTCAACCTAATTACCATTCAAAAATTCGTACCTTGGGAGCCTACATCAGATTTCCAGATTTGGCTGATATCGAACTCATAATGCGAATGTGTGAACCTGAGCTCAGAAGCAAGCATATGGAAGTTAAAGTGGCATCCGATGATGGATGGATGAATAAATAAACCAGGGCATTCTTTCTACCTCTGGCGTTCTTCTATCAGTGGGCTGCACATAAACAGAGATAGCAAACTGCCAGAGGAGCTAGAGGAGCAGAACCAAGAATGAAGCAAATGCAGAAAGCGGAGAGGAGCAGACAGGCAGACTGTCTCCGTCGCCTCCCTCCATGTGTCAAATGAAAGGGAGAAGTGTGGCGTAGACAGGGTGTGTAGGACTTCGTCAACCCGAGTGCGTGTGTTTATCTGTAATGAATGAGTAAAGGGAGTGTTGACGAAATGCAGATTTATTTCTCTATTTGCGTTTGTGTGTGTTTCAGCAGATAGTCAATAGTCATCGCTTGCTGATGCAACTTGACAGATTACTAATGCCTTTGCACAAATAAGACTGTCCTCATGAGACGAGGAAGATCAATATGGCGCGCACATTTACGCCAAGACGAACATGTTCCTGCCATTTCCGCCAGCTCTGACCTATTCTCTGAGAATGGACAGCATGCGGTACAATCAATGGACTGATGTTTAGAATAATCTATATTCATGCATCTGTCTGCGAAGAAATCAACATACTCATTTGTCTTTCCATTGTTCACATTTTTTTGTCTTGTCTTCCTTGCCGCCATCCCTTTGTGATTTGCCGTCTGGTCGTCTTCGAGATGCTATTGTAGATCAATGCGAGGGCAATTGAAAATGTGATTGCATCAGGTTTGGCATTCAAGTCAGTCGCTCCGTGAAAGTTCTCTAAAGGAAGAATTCTTCTCACCTCTGCGAGTGACATTGCTGGAGTTATTCTCGTTTCTTTGCTTTCTGGTTTGTTTTGTTGATCTCCAATGTTAGATGAGCTCGGCTAACGTGTGTTGTTTACATTTTTTCAGGTTCCGATGGGATGACTATGCGGTTGAGGTACGCCTGAATGACTACCTGGACATCGTCTGCCCTCACTATCCACTGGGCGAAGTGCCATCCCAGGACGCAGAGCGATATGTGCTCTACATGGTGGAACGTGAAGACTACGACACCTGTCGTCCGCAATCCTACGACCAAATGCGTTGGGAATGTGGCCACCCTTTCGCTCCTCATGCTCCCGAAAAGTTTTCCGAGAAGTTCCAGCGCTTCACACCATTCACCCTGGGAAAGGAGTTTCGACAGGGCGAGAGCTACTACTACATCTGTGAGTTGCACTTAAGCTTTGAATGCAACATTTATGGCGGATCGTTTTGTAGGGGTAGAGATGCTTTTGAACTTTCAGAAAACCAGTTATAGATTTATTGTCCCACAAACCATATGCTGAATGCTAAGTCTGTGAGTCATATCTGAGCCCTCCTTTCGCACCACAGTAATGAATACATTTCAATTCCTGCTATGCGCTGCTAAACTGGCAGCAAAACCGCTACGTGTCTTTTTGGCAACCCCGCAGGTTATCCTTGGGGAGTTTGGGCAGTAGGAAACACAAGAAGTCCAATTCAGCGAGCATGCGGACTGGAATATGAAGGTCTAGATTTAACAATGGTGAAATGCGAAGACCCAATTTAGACCGTTCCCATAAAGCATGTGCATTGTTAAAATATTGTGGAGTTAAATGAGGATTTTTTTCCATTGATAAAAATGCAGATGATTCATGTTGAGAGAAATACAGACAGTTTTCTCAATGGATTTGTATTTCTGACACAGTGTAAGCTCTTGCACATAGGAAGAATCAGAGTATAATTCCGCCACTGTAATAAAAGAGATCAGACACGGGTCACAGGTCCAGATGGCCGCTAAGGAGAATTGGCTTAGCCACTACACGTCTAACACTATTAGCCTCCTTTGTAATTAACCTGTCTGCTACCCATTAACTTATTTACCTTCCTACATTATCCTTTTATGTTCCTCTGTCCTGACGGGCCTTCTTTTTTTGCCCTACAGCCAAACCACTGCACCACCACGGACAGGAATGCCTGAGACTCAGAGTGGACGTCATTGCCAATGACGGTGAGTAGATGACCTGACAGATCTTAAAAATGCACATACTTTGCATTTCAAGTTAACTCACTGCTATTTTTATGACTTTCAGGTTCTCAAGAAGCAAGGGTTGGGCAAGGAACTAAAGTGGGAACTGGGGGAGGAGCTCACACACCGTCTAATCGGTTACCAGCAGGTACGGTTACACTAAGTTCATTCCATTAAATAACCTAGCCAATTATCCCCTTATTAAATGGGATAATTCTGAGGGAAAAATCTGAAAATACTGTTTCTATTTACTCACCATTTACTTGTTTCAAAGCAGGGGTCTGCTTTTTGTACGTGGATTAGTCATTTAGCAGGATTATGTTACTGCGTGATGATTCAGGATGGGTCCGTTTTTCAAAACTCATCTGTTCTAGCAATAGGTCTGGTAGCTCACATCTGTTTGGGAGCAGGCTTATTTCATTTAAACAGGATTAGATTTGGACATTTCAAGCAAAAGTATTACTGAAAGTATCAACTAAATGTTGATATTCTCTTAGAGTTAAAATAAAATATATATATATATATACAAATAAAACTTATTTATTCTTCTCCTCGAAATAAAAGTTGAGGGTGGTCCTTCCCAAGGGGTTTAAAGAGAACATTTATGGACTTCTTTTTTAGATACAAACGTTTAAGGTACTGACCCAGCTTCAGTACAATTTCTGAGTGTTAATAGACATGGCCAATACTCTAATGTTTTTAAAGGAATAATAATTTATGTGAGTTGTGCGCACATTTGACAGCTAATATGCCAGTGATATGATGCTTCGCATAAGTTACAGACACCTTTACTATATTTTTTTTGATGCAGAATTAACCTAAACAGCCAGTTTTGCCTCATGCCACACGATAAAGAAACTTAAATAGGCCTAACATAATATGGAAAATCCACTCTAAAAGTAAAACTTAATACATTTCTGAATGTCATAACGCTTCTGTGCTATCAGACAATCGTAGTATTGCTGATTGTTTGAGCTTGTTTAAAGAACCAAATTAGCCAGAGATCAATTATCAAGATTAAACGATCAAGGATCTGCCAAATCATCTTTCATATAGATATTTAAGCGAGGTATGAAGAACGGACCCCTGTTTGGCTTTGACTGTTTGACACAAAATAAAATATTTTCAAGAAAGCTGGTAGCCTGGAACCATTAACTGCCATCAAATTAGTTTTTCTAGCATGGAAGTCAATCGCTATGTTTCCATCCACAAATGTTTTATGCGATAGTCCAGTTTTGCAAATAAATTTAATTTGCCTCTTTGGATGGAAGCATATGTAACCCTACCAGTCCTACACCACCCAACCTGTTCCAAGCTGGGATCGAACCAGTGACTGTGGGCATGAGAGTCAGTTGCTCTAACAAGGAGGCTAAAGACCATTGCCTCTAGCGTCAGACGCTAGAGCACCTTTTAGAGTTCAGAGAAGTGAGGTTTACCTGCACAGCACTTCACTAGCTGGCCTCCGCTACACTCAACCCCCTCAACCTTACTCCCATCTGGATCACGCCACCAACGTAACCCCACCAGTCCTACCCCACCCAACCCGCTTCGAGCTTGGATTGAACTGGCAACTGTCCGCATAGAAGTCGGTTGCTCTACAAGCAGGCTAAAGTCCATGGCCTCTAGCGTCAGTCGCTAGAGCACCTTTTAGAGTTAAGAGAAGTGTGTTTACCTGCACAGCACTTCACTAGCTGGCCTCCGCTACACTCAACCCCCTAAACCTTACTCCCATCTGGGTCACGGCACCAACGTAACCCCACCAGTCCTACCCCACCCAACCCGCTTCGAGCTTGGATTGAACTAGCGACTGTCCGCATAGAAGTCAGTTGCTCTAACAAGCAGGCTAAAGTCCATGGCCTCTAGCGTCAGTCGCTAGAGTACCTTTCAGAGGTCAGAGGAGTAAGGTTTACCCACACAGCTCTTCACTAGCTGGCCTCCGCTACACTCAACCCTCCAAATCTCACTCCCATCTAGGTCACAGCACCAATGTAGCCCCATTAGTCCTACACCACCCAACCCTTTCCGAGCTGGGATTAAACCAACAACTTTCCTCATGGAAGTTGGTTGCTCCAACAAGGAGGCCAAAGAGACCATGGCATCTAGTGCCTGTCACTAGAGCACCTTTTAGAGGTCAGAGGAGTGAGGTTTACCTGCACAGCACTTCACTAGCTGGCCTCTGCTATACATCCCTGCTGAAAAATCCAGCTTAAACCAGTCTAGACTGGTTGGCTGGTTTTAGCTGGTCAACCAGCCTGGTTTTAGAGGGGTTTTGGCCACTTGCAGGCTGGTTTACAGCCATTTCCAGCCTGGTCTTAGCTGGTCAGGTTGGGAGATAACCAGCTTGACCAGCCTAGCCAAGCTGGGAGTCCAACCAAAACCAGCTATATCCAGCTTAAACCAGGCTGGTCAAGCTGGTATTTGCTGGATTTGGCTGGTCATTTTCCAGCCTGACCAGCTAAAACCAGGCTGGAAATGGCTGGAAACCAGCCTGGAAATGGCCAAAACCCCTCTAAAACCAGGCTGGTCGACCAGATAAAACCAGCCAACAAGCCTAGGCTGGTTTAAGCTGGATTTTTCAGCAGGGATAGCTAATGGTCTTAGGTTTTCAGCTTTCTTCAAAATTTCTTTTGCAGTGTTTAACGAAATAAAGAAATGCATAAGGCTTGGAACCACTTGAGGTTGAGTAAACGGTGATTAAATGTTCATTTTTGGGTTAATTTTCCCTTTAAGTACAGACAATGGGATTACTTGCAGGCCAAGCACTTAGACATAAGCACCTGCATTTCTGGAATTATCTTCGTGCATCTGCAACATCTAAATCTTTCATATCTGTTATTTCTCCGCTACAGATGATCCTGTTGTGGCTCTTCCCGAAGTGCAGAAAAGCACGCGGACGAACTCTGCCATTTCATTAGCATCCTGGACTGTTCTTACAACATTACTCCCTCTTTTATTATTGCTGCTCTTACAGTAGGATTGGAACGTTGGACTTATAAGACTGTAATGACATTGGCCTGTGTCGAAGCGCACAGTGGTAGCTCTTTACCTCCCAGTGCTGGTCATCGGGAGAAGCGAACAAGAAGTTGAATCTCACACCGCCGGCAACGGTGCTGAATCGAAAAACTGGAATGAAGAAAGCTTTGAACTTTCGGACACTTCTAATGAAACAAAAACGAGACGTCAGTATTTTTCTGGAAATTTTGTCCACGTAAAAGGGAGTTTTTTTCTCCCTTTTACATGTTTTTTTATATATAAGCATCCGACTACTCAAAACCTGGATAAGAAAGAACTCAAACTAGCAGTAATGGGGAATTTAGGTTAGCATGTACATCAAATTTGGACGACCCCTCAAAATGAAGGGACGCGAGCCAAGAATGAGCCAAAGAGCTTCTCACAGAGGAGTCCAACAATCCAATTTAAAAATTTTTTTCTCATGTTTCCTCGAAATAACTGAGTTTCGTATTAATTTATGTAGCATCCAATCAATGGATCTTATTCTCACTTTCTCCTGGTTTTACACGACTGTGTGCTGTACCTCGATTTACCCTGGAAATACAGCACAGAACACACACCAACCCAATTTCCACTGAAATGGTGCTGATTTGGCATCATGTTGGAGGAAAACAAGGGTCATCCAATACTGTTTACCAAACCCACTGACACACTTCCTTTCAGAAATGCTGTGTTGTTTTTGTACATTCGTTGTTTAAAGAGTTAGTAAGTTATTAGAATTGCTGCAGAACAAAATACTGTATATAGTGAGCAACAATGTTTACCGTGTGTGTGCATGTGAGAGAGAGAGAGAGAGAGAGAGTCTGTAGATGAAAGATAAGAGGAAAAGCTTAAGAGTGTGTGTGTTAGCAGAGGATCTGTCATGGTCTGACCTGGGATCAGCATTTAAACTGCCAAGCACAATCATTGAGAAGCACACAATCACAATACAAAACAGGACAACTGGAAGCCAACATGAGGGATTTTTTGCAAAACAGGCTCATTGTGAAAACGTACCCCGTATACATTTCTGGAGAGCGTGAATTATGTAGCCAGAGCTACGTATGGCTGCATTTCGTCTTTAAAACGAACGCTACAGGGTGGTATGATGCCGCTGATGGCTTCTGTTTCTTTCCGCACTGCCAGCTTACCACTTACCTCCTTGTGAACAACTTTACCACTGTTACCAGTTTATCTGGTGGCTTGCCGTGTACGTCGGCAGACTTGAGATGCAGAGAAGAGTTGACTGTAATGACAGGGTTTGAGTCCGATGAAGAACAATTCCAGACAGCAGATAAAACTAGAACAAAAGGCGGAAAATAAAATAAACAAATAAAAAAAATGGAGTGAGAATGTGGAAAGATATGAAAACATCATAAAAGTCAGGCTTTTCTTTTTCTGGGTTGCTTTTGAAAACACTATCGGTTGGGTTTAGGAAAGGGGGTGATTGGGTCAATCGGTGCTTTTGAAAATGCTATCGGTTGGGCTTAGGGAAAGCGGTTGGATGGGGTAATCGGTCGGTTGGTCAGTCAGTCAGTAGACAGCGGCCTCTGGTAGATTTACATGAGAACAGCAGGCTTGAATGGAACTCGCAAGAGAAATTTGAGATCTTAAAAGCATACACAGTGGCCTCTAGTGGATTCGCAAAAACAAAAACTGCTAAAAAAAAAGTACCTCGTAGAACGTATTTCGCAATCTCCAGAAATGTATATAGGGGTACGTATCAATAATGAGCCTGGGTTGGATTTATATATATGTTTCCATTTACCTAATATGTTCTCCGGGCAGAAGGAAAAAGTCAATTGAACACGTTTGACTATTTACTTTATTCTCTTAGAGCAGAGAAAACTTCTATAAGGTAAATCAAGAAAAAAATCTGCTTATTTGTATTGGTAACTGAGGAAATTATTTGAGTTTTTGTTATTAATTATGACTGGAATATATTTCTAAAATGAATATAGATTTAATCTCAAGTATCTTAACTGCCTTTTGCGTTAGTTGCATTTTAAAAGCAGACCACATAAAACAAGCAACTGAAATATTTGAGACCGAGTTAACATTTTTATTTGACCAAAAATTTAATGGAAATTACAAAATCCAGTCATTAGCAGAATCTCAATATAGTATACCAGACTACTCTTACAAGAAAATGTAAGTATTTTACGTTTTGTAATTTACATATTTTATGTTTTTAAATCGTAGAAAGATGTACGATTTAAAAAAGGAGGCGTGGCCTGCCCTTAAACCCAGTCATCATTGGGTGATGAGTAGTTTTTATTAAATTGTATGAATGAGATCATAAAAAATTCATCCAAATTAACCGCTAAATCAAAGAGTTACGAATTGCCATGAGATAGCGTTGGATATACAATATATATTCTCAAAAGCCCTAAATGCTGATTGTTTCAGTTTGTCACTACAATATAAGTAGCTATTTTGTTGTTAATCTACAAATACTATATATTACCAGTATCGGCTTTTATAGGGAAACTGGATTAGGTTTACACTTTGAGAAAGACACACATATTTATAACGCTAATCAGCTAAAGCACTATGAACAAAACTCCACAAACACTGATTCTGACATGATGTAGCTGTTTAAGCTCAACTCCGGACAGTTGTTCGTATGCACGTCTAGATTTTGCCAAGTTGGATGCGATCCTGGATTAATATCTATATTGATCATAGAACATCATTTTTGTTTGAAAATGTAACCCATAACTTTTCCCTAGCGCTGAACCCAACTCTAACCATACATTATTCCCAAAATCAGAGGGGAATAATAGTTAGATAACAAATATGTAGAAGTGCATAACTCTAACCGTAAGTCTAAACTTAACATTAACTGTATAAGTATCCCTTAATTCTGATTGGCTGATTGGAGGTTGTTCCAGGACCGATATAGATGTTAATCCAGGAACATGTCTACTTGGTGAAATCAGGTTGGCGTGTTTGCATGACTGACGCAGCTCTTTACGACTAACGTTAGTTCACTCCGACTCAGATTTTTTTTCCATTTTGTTTTTCTTTTTTGTTCTTATATTCTTATTTTGTACATGTATTGTGTAAATTGTATATTATGTATATAAAGAGTATTATATAAAAAGAGACCTTTGATAATAAAAAGTAAATAAAAAAAACAAACAGTTAATGTGAAGATTCTTATGTGAAAATAAAAAATATTTTTGGAAATGCTATTGTTGCCTACATTGTGTTTTGTTTTTGTGTTTTGAAAATATGTGTGAAGCCATTTCCTTTCCTCATAATTTTAGAACATGCACTTGTAAAATTATATTTATATTTCTTAATCATTTGGACTACTACTAACAATGTTTTTTACTTTAAACTGTATGGTTTACATCTTTATATAAAGCAAATATTTTCAACATTTTACAAAAAAAGAAAAATTCCAAAACGTGAGTCATATTTAAAGTCTCTTTAAGGCAAGTCATTTCACTCGGCAGCCATCTTTTAAATGCCTCTTGGGCAGTATCAAAGAGCACAGAATCACCAAGAGGCAACACTCCAGTGTGATTTGGGAAACAGCCACTAGATGGAGCGGCGGCCATTTTGGAATGAATATTCTAATAGAGCAACAGCATATTATAAGTCTTCAAAATAAACTATTAAAAGTGCAGATGATTGAAATAGTGTGTTGTATTGTCGTCTTTTAGGTTGTATCTCAGCTTTAATGAGCTTTTTAAATAAATAAATAAAAAACAAAGCAGCTGCTTGCAATCGCAAGAGCAAAAAGATCCAATTGACGGAATGCTTTCAGTCCAAAATGGGGGAATGGCGGGGCTGTTGCTGGGCACTGCTGTTGCAATGGAACGTTCTATTGAGTGTCGCCTCTTGGTCAATCTGAGCTCTTTGGCAGTATGCTCAGGCGTTCTGTTTGAAAAAGGAAACATCAAATTCTCTAAAACTGCTTGCCAAGCTTACGAATATTAGGACTCACCAATAATGTTAAACAATAACTCTCTTTAGTTTCATTTCTTAACTTTAGAATTACACAAAATCTGCAGAAACTCCCCGGAGAATCGTCAGTCTGTTGCGATCAATGATTGGCTCCTGTACTGGAAGGCGGGGCTTTATTCGCCATATTGACCGTCACACTTTTCTCCATTCAAAACTATACGAGTGACATGTCTTGTGTAGTCTGTAGTCATTTATATGTTTTGATCAAGTTGTTGAAGTGGCTAACTGTTGTATTGGTAACTTAGCAACCAACAGTAAATAAGACATTCATTTCCTTATCCCACTGTTCACATCATCCTTTTGAAAGTTTAAAACTATTTTAAGAGAGTGTTTGTCACCTTAAGAAAAAGCTTGCAAATTAAGGATAATTTTCTTTTATTTTTTCGAATTTTGGCATTTTCATTGTTAATTCGTCATGCAATACTTCAAAATGTGCATTAATGCAGGGTGATGCACACATTAAAAAATACTATATTACTATATTAATTTATGGTAAATACTATAGTCTGTAGTGAGTTTAAACTAGTGTCAAAGTACTTGAATTAATCTATTGTAGAAAGTCTATGGTAACTATCGAAACACAACAACTATAGTACACTCAGAAATAAAGTGAGCTGTTACTGGGGTAGTACCTTTTTTAAAAGGTACAAATTTGTACCAAAAAGGTCCATATCAATACCTCAAAGGGTACATATTAGTACTTAAAAAGTACAAAAGTGTTCCTCTTAAATTTTTAGGTATTAATTTATACTTTTGAGTCACCAATATGGATCCTGTAAGCACAAATGTGTACCTTTTGAAAAGGTACCACCCCAGTGACAGCTCGCGTGCCTATATTTCTGAGAGTGTAGGCTAATATAAACATCAAACAGAAAAACTATTGACCTTATTCTAAAATGCGGAAGTGCGTCTGTTTTCGCGATTGTCTTAGAACTTCCGTTTCAGTCGCCTATGGGAGAAATGACAAGGAAAAACGGCAAAAAAACGTTCAAACTACTTGCTCTACAAACAAATGTTTGCATGACTATACAGACCAAGTAGAATAATACAACAAGGAAATATCAGTTTGCAACATCAAACAGCGAAACGAGCAGTTTTTAATGTCTAAAAATGAATGGAAGTGAATGAGACCGGAAGTCTCGTGCCAAAAAGATTCAAATGGCAGCGCCCGCTCGTCTGCGGAGAATAAGGTCAATAGAGTATATTATATTACAATACACCACAGTTTATCATAGTTAATACTACAGTAGGCTGTAGAATTCATTGACAAGGATTTGTAAACACTATAATACATAAAGTATAATACACTTTACTGTATTATGGTGTAAAAAAATCCAGTATTTACAATAAATTACTATGGTGTTTTTATGTGCGTGGAAACACAGCTAGTGTGATTTTACTTGGGTTTTTTCCTATTTGGAGTAATCCTACAAGAGAAAAAAGAGCAGTTTTAAGCATATTCTTCTTATAAAAGAATAGATGTTCATAAGCTCAATATTGAGAATGCAAATGAGATAGTTGAAAAGCAGCACAGATCAAAATGACACAGCACTTTCAGATCCTCCCGATTACTGGGTGTTCATTAGCACCTGCTGGTCATTTCTCTAATTACCTGACCAATCATATATAACTAGCCACCTGACTTTTTTCATGTTTTCACTGACTTTTTCCAAGATGGTTAACCATTCTAAAGTGATTGAAAATCAATGACAACACAAGACACTTTCAGCCATGAAAGAGAAGCTGATTGTAACAAATCTGAGATTCTAACTCATTCAAGTTCTCGAGAAAGGCTGATAACCAAGGAAATACAGATTCACAAGACGACAGGACAATGTGGAGAAGGTTAGTCAGTTCAAAAATGCAGCTTTTAAGGATCTGATTTGGCACAGTGTTTTACGGTAAGAAAATTTGAAGTGAAAGCTTACTGTGAAGTGACAACACAATCGGAAGTGACCAAATAGCAGAAAAATTAAACAAAAAAGGGGAGTCTAACCCAGTGGAAGGGAACCTATGGCTCTCAAGCCACATGTTGCTCTTTGACCAAAAATATGCATCTCCACCTGTCTTCCTTCAATATTATTTTACTGTTTAAAAAAACTTTAACAACACTAAAAATCTGTTGCCTATTAAAAATACAATTACAATCCCATTTTAAAAAGTAATTTTATATAGCACAATGAATAAGACCTAAAAGGACGTTAAAGTTAAAAGGACATTTTGACCAAAGTGCATTTGGATGAATTTGAATTGCAACACCAATAAATGGCAAATAACATGCATTTCTATGGTAACTTAAATTCAAACAACATTGAGTAGTGATGGTGAAAATAAAAACACTATGAATTGTTCTTCATTCATGGACTTGCTCAACATGTGATGCTTCATATTTGTTTATTTTTGAGTTGTGAATAGACATAAATTAAGGTTTTGTTTAAACCTGTATCATTTATTGTAATATCACAAATAATAATATAGTATTAATGGTGATACTATAATACTTGTAATTTATAGTAATACAGCAGCAAAAGCATTTTAAAGGCATTTTGAGATATACAGTCAGAAATATTAGAACCTTAGAGTTATTAAAACTATTATGTTTAGAAATGTGTTGAACAAATCGTCTCTCTGTTAAACAGAAATTGGGGATAAAAATAAACAGAAGAAAGTTTAGAAATGAAACTAAAGAGACTTTGTCTGTTGTTTAATTGTACTAGTGATTTCTGATTAAAAAAAATTAATAGTAAACTTAGCAAGCAAGTTTGGAGAATTAGATGTTCCCCAATTTAGACAAAATACCCGAGCATAGTGAGAGGCATTTCAAAGATGGCCGCCGAGTGAAATGACTTGCCTTAAAGAGATTTAGGCCTAAAGTTAAAGGTGCATTGGTTTTCATAAACAATTTTGGCTATGCTGGTTAAAATTCTTGACACATCCGGATGTGATTCAAATGAATTTATATGCGTTTTATTTATTATCAGAAAAGTGTCTGACAAAGAAAAGTTTGTCCAATCAAAACGTTAGGTCCGAACATTACGATAGGCTGTCCAGCCTGCCTGTCAACATAGTAAATTGCACACCTCTGCGCAGAAAAGATTGTGTCATCGGTGTGTTCATGTACTGTATGTGCTTTAGACAGAGAATGGCAGCAATACCTTCAAACAACCTACCTTCTATTTAATTCTGGTATTGAAATTACTAGCAGTGCTATAAAGTTTTCTCTTTGGTGAATGTTACAAGATGTATTATAGTGATGTTGTCTAGGGTGCTTTTGCATGTAAGTTTGCAGGCTTTCAGTGCTATCAGGCTAACGCTAGCATTTTTTAAGATCTCCTTTTGTACTTTTAAATGGTTAATGATGAAAGCCAGTTTAACGTATTTGGCTTCGATTAGAAACATTAAGTTTGTCATCACATTGAAGAAAGACTGAACCTCAAATGTATAAAGGTGGAGGCAAATGTCTTTTTTTTTTATTGGAGATATTTTCTTCAGCAGACTTTGGCCTTTGCATGGCAGACTAAATGCAAATGTTTATCAGACACTCCTGATTCAACTAAAATTCCTTCTAACTTGGAATGGTGATGATAAAATTATTTTTGGGGAAAATCAGGTGTCAGTAAACAGTTCTCTGTATTTTGATTCAACAAGTCCAATCTTATCTATAAAGCTCATTTAGAACAATGACAATTCCCAAGGCGAGCGAAATCACATATTGTCCTCTCTGTGTGTCAATAGGATGGAGTATTTTGTCTCTCAGGGTTTATGTTTCAGTGGTGACAGGAAAAAGTCACAATGGTCGGAGGTTAGAGGCATCAGTTTGACCGTGTGTGTGTTTCAGAAGGATAACGCACAGGTGTGACTCTTCCCTTTGTATTCTGCCTGAAGTTGGGAGTTTGCCAGATGCCTAGTAAACACACACACACACACCTCTTCTGTTACTGCTTTCCATTTTAGATCACCTCATTCTCTTCATTTGTTTGGGTTATTTTATGCTGTTGACTGTGTGAGTCAAGCTTGATGTATTTATATATTTTAAAACTAAAATATAAATTAAAGTGCCCACATCATACTATTTTGAAGGTTTACCATCAACCAAACTAGGCTTGCGTCCATCCAAGGTAAAAAATTATTCATTCATTCATTTTCCTTCGGCTTAGTCACTTATTTATCAGGGGTTGCCACAGTGGAATAAGCCGCCCAACTTATCCAGTAAATGTTTTACACAGTGTATGCTCTTCCAGCTGCAACCCAGTAATGGAAAACACCCATACACTCTCACATTCACATACATGCACTACGATCAATTAAGTTTATTCAATTCACCTATAGTGCACGTCTGTGGACTGTGGGGGAAACCAGAGCACCCGGAGGAAACTCACGCAAACACAGGGAGAACATGCAAACCCCACACAGAAATGACCCAGTCAGGACTTGAGTCCGCAATCTTCTTGCTGTGAGTCTGCTTATTTCCACCTATGAAAAATAAATTGTTTACGTCCTTTCCTCACACCTCATTCAGCTGCCATTTTTGTTCATAGTTTAGTCACATCCCGTTTAGATTACTGTAATTCCCTTCTGTTTAGCCTCCCTAAAAAAACTCTTCATAAATTACAACTGGTACAAAACACTGCAGCCCGTATTATCACTAAAACCCCTCTATCTGTCACATCACACCCATTCTACAACAGCTTCACTGGCTTCCCATCTTTTTCAGAATTAATTCTAAAAATACTTCTTCTCACTTTTAAGGCCATCCACAATCTTGCTCCTCCATACCTTGCTAATCTTGTTCACATCGTCACACATTCTTGAACACTCAGGGCTTCTTTCATTCACGTCACTGTTCCCTCTGTCCGCCTCGTCACCATGGGAAGCAGATCCTTCAGCCACTCTGCTCCTCAGCTTCGGAATTCACTTCCTCCTCATCTCCGTAATCTAGACTCTTTCACAATTTAAATCCAAAGTCAAACCACATCTGTTTAGAACAGCTTATTCTCTTTAACCCGACTATATTTTTAAAGATTGCATTGTATTCTATTGACTTTTATTGTGTTTTTATTTGAACTATTGTTCTAGCTGTCCTGTACGGTGTCATGAAAGGCGTCTTTAAATAAAATGCAGTATTATTATTATTACACTGGTGCACATTAATATCTTTACGGTACACTTTTTACCTTTAAGGTTTACTATTGTACCTTTTAATGTTGACTTGTAGCGTTTGTAAGTTACTTTCAGGTACACATTTGTACTGTTTAGGTATTAATATGTACCTTTTAGGGGGAAAAAGGACCTGTTGCCAACAAAAATGTACCTTTTGAAAAGGTATTACCCAGTGACAGATTTTGTACCTTTTATTTCTGGGAGTGTATAATGTGTATATGACCAAAGAATGGTATAGGAGTTTAAACTTAGATATTGCTTGATGCTATTAGCAGGTTTGGCATGCTGACCCTGAGCTTGGAGATAACTGAGCCCAGGGCTCCCGCCTGGTCAATGAGCATATTAGAGGGTCCAAGATTAGGTAGTTTTTAACAGCTCCCCCTGGTAAAGGAGGAGAAAAGGGAGATTGGGTGAATGGGGGGATTCTTTAAAAATGAAGATCGGAAGATGAAACTGGCTATTTATTGTAGCTTTGGATTAATCTGATTGGTTTATCGATGATTGCAGATGAGAGACCAGCTGCGATCAATTATGACATGCTCCTCTCAAAGATCTTCACTCCCTTATTCCAACCGCATCCGCCCAAATTGACAACATCTCTGCTTGTGTGAAGGATATTAATGATTGGCTCACCTCAAATTCACTAAAACTTAATTTGGACAAAACTGAGAATTTTTATTGGCACCCCAGCACTTACCAGCAATATTCCCACCAGTTATTCCTGTGAGATTGCTGGCTTGCACATTAAAACATCTACTTCTGTAAAAAATTTAGGTGTAATCTTTGACTCCACACTCTCTTTTCAGTCACACATTAAATCTGTCACTAAATCTGCATTCTTTCACTTACGTCGCATTTCACAACTGCGTCCCTTCATCAGTAGCAAGGATGCTGAGACTGTCATCCATGCATTTGTCTCCTCACACATCGACTACTGTAATGCTCTTTTTATTGGCCTGCCTGCTAGCCTCATCTCTAGATTACAGTATATTCAAAACTCTGCAGCTAGAATACTCACTCATACCAAACGTTCGGCTCACATAACCCCAATCTTGTATGATCTTCATTGGCTCCCGGTTGCATACCGGATTAAATTCAAAATTCTCCTCCTTGCATTTAGATCCTTAAATAACCTTGCACTCTCCTATCTCTGCAACATGCTTGTCCCCTACACCCCAACTCGCTCTTTACGGTCTGCTGACTCTGGCCTTCTTGCTGTCCCTCGGTATCGCCTCTCTTCAATGGGGGGCAGATCATTTAGTGTTATTGCACCCAAACTCTGGAACTCCCTACCACACTCACTCCGCTCTGCTAATAATATCTCTGAATTCAAATCCTTACTTAAGGCTCACTTATTTTCTGAATGCTTCACATCTGATCTGCCAAACTGACCACTTAATCTGATCCACCACTATCCTGCTCATATGTCTCTTAGGTCTTGTTTGTGTTATTCAAGTTTGTTATATTTGACCTCATGTATGTTTGTTTATCTTTTTGTTGCATTTCTTGTAAAGTGTCCTTGAGCTCTGGAAAGGCGCTATATAAATAAAAATTATTATTATTATTATTATTATTATTATTATTATTCACTCAAAATGGCTACTTTTATTTTAAGAAATCATGGGCTGTTTCTCAATATGCGTTGTTCAGCGGTCTTGCGTCCTCGTGTTCTCGTGAAACGTCATCATCAGCTGCCTAAGTTCAGTTCTAATACTCAAGATCGCAAGTACGGAGGACGCGTGAAACTTCCTGGATGTGTTTTTGATATCGAGGACGCACTGATGCAGACTTGAGCACCGAACTCGCTCTGGAAGTCCCAGAAGTCATTGCGACTGGAGGTGGGAAGCGCTGCATTTGATCTAGATTTATTATTAAAGTTCATAGATATGAATTATTTACCTCAGGAATTTCCCTAAATGAAACGGTGAAAGTAAACATTACCATGGACATCTTAATAAAGGAATAAACACATTAAGGGGGTTTGTTTGCTGAAATTCTTATTAAAATCTGTTTTATTTATATTGTGCAACATATATTTATAATGTTTTTATGCAAAGTATATATTTTGAAAAGGGGGAAAAACAATAAATCGTTGTATGAAGGCTGTAATGTTTAAATAATTTACCATTTAAAGCATGTGAAGGTCATGTGACCATCAGGAAGAACGCAGCATCTCAATTCTCAAAGGACGCGTTCTCTGCCCTCGCGGTCTCCTGAGTTCGTTCTTCCGAGGACACCTGGCAAGACCGGTCTTCACAAGAACACAAGTCCGTTCTCTGCGTTCTTGGAATTGAGAAACAGCCATGGTTTATTTTCCCAAGATAATATTCATTTTTGATGCTTAAAGTGCAAATTGACACACACAAAAACAGACCAGAGTTTTATCTTTTTAGACTGCAAGGATTAGCCAGGTTTACTTATTTGGTTACATATTTATTTCACCTTAACCCTGTCCTTTTTTTTTTTCACTTATTATTTTCGTCTCAATATTTCTCAGTGTCTATCTTAGTTTCTTTCAGCCTCAGTCTTCATTTACCTTCCCTATAAAGCTCAATGTTTTTCTCTCTGTCTGTGTCTCTGTCTCCTCCACTATTGTTCCTCCCTTCCTCCTGCTCATCTCCAGAGGCCTTCTTTTCTTTTTTTTTCTTCCTTTTTTTTTATGACTGTGACCGTAAAAGCAGCTGTCCCACTGCAGACGGGTTTCGCAGCTCACACCCTGACCGTGTGTTTTCAGAGCTTTGACCCTGCGACTGTAAATCAGGCCTTCTCTTCACCGTTTGACCCGCTCTCAAGAGTTTAAGGAGTTTAAAGGCAAGGAGTAGCACTTCACTGGAGGACTTTTTGCTTTAAATAGTCATTATTGCTAAAGAGAAACCGCCAAGGCAGTCGAGAGAGTGACAAAAGAACAACAGGAGTCCATATGAAAAATTAGCTTTGGAGACAAAGAGCTCAGTAGGATGTGGAAAAGAGACATCTGTTTAGGCAGAGACTGAGTTATTATAGTTCAACTGAACTTCTTTTAAAGTAGCTGGAAAATGTATCATTTTAATTCAGTATAAAATACAAATAAAATAAGTAAACAGAAAATAAAATATAAAAGTAATAGGTAATTATTAAATTTACGTGAAAATTAAAAAGTCAAAATTGTAAAGGTTTCAAAATTAAAGGTTTAATTTATTTTACTAAAAATAACTAATCAAAACTGCACTGTAAAAACAAATGGAGGGCTCCACACAATTAATTCATGCTGTCCCAACACAAATAGATTAAGTTTACTTAATTGTTTTTACAAATATAAATGGATTGAACATAAAACATTTAAGTTGTCCCCAAAAAAAAATCTCAAGAATTGTGTTGCTTCAGCTTATTTTTAATAGGAACTTTAAATAAGCAGCAAAATAAAAAAAAACTGAGTGTAGATCAGGGTGTCACGGTGGCACAGTGGGTAGCACGATCCCCTCACTGCAAGATTCGGCTGGGTCAGTTGGCATTTCTGTGTGGAGCATGTTCCCCTGTGTTCGCGTGGATTTCCTACAGGTGCTCCGGACTCCCCCCACAAGTCCAAACACATGCGCTTTAGGTGAATTAATTCATTCATTTTTTCGGCTTAGTCCCTTTTTTAAGTTGGGGTCGCCACAGTGAATGAACCACCAACTTATCCAGCATATGTTTCATGCAGCGGATGCCCATCCGACTGCAACCCATCACTGGGAAACATTCATATAAACTCATTCACACTAATACACCACTACAGACAATTTAGCCTACCCAATTCACCTGTAACGCATGTCTTTAGACTTGTGGGTGAAACCGGAACACCCGGAGGAAACCCACGCCAACATGGGGAGAACATGCAAACTCCACACAGAAATGCCAACTTTCCCAGCCGGGGCTCGAACCAGCGATCTCCTTGCTGTGAGGCGATTGTGCTACCCACTGCGCCACTGTGATGCCCTAGTGTAGGAGAATTGAATAAGCTAATTTGGCCGTAGTGTATGTGCGTAAATGCAAGGGTGAATGGGTGTTTCCAAGTGTCCTTGATTTATCAGGGGTCACCACAGCGGAATGAACTGTCAACTATTCCAGCTTATGTTTTACGCAGCAGATGCCCCTCCAGCTGCAACCAAGTACTGGGAAATATAATGCATTAATACATTTAATATAATTTAAGCAATTTATAATTTTCATTTTAAGTTCTGCTATAAAACACTACTGTATGTCATTTTTGTACAACTAAAACAATTTAAATCCATTCTTACGTTAAATAAACAATGCACAAAAATAACTATTTAAAACATGTTGTGTTCATGTTCTCAAGCATCTTTAACATTTTCTTAACCAGAATTAACATGTTTTGCCACATTCCTATCATGTCTCAAGCATGGCTACTAAACTGTTGGCAAGAATTAGCATGATTATAGCATGAATCAGCATCTGTCAAGCTGAATATTTTATTATCATAGGTAAGATATAGGTCAGATTCTCTGTACAATTTAACCCTGAATGAAAGTCTGTAAGGTTTTGTATCAATTTAAATATATATTTTTCATGAATAGTGCGCTGAATAAAATAGTAAAACACTTAACAGTTACTAAAAATTGAATAAAAAAGAAACATAATGTATTACAACTGTATGCATAATTCCAATAGTGTTTCAATGATAATGAAATAACACTCCCATTGTAAGAATTTCAAGACTTAAAACTGTAAGGCATTTTTCATTCTACAAACTTCTAAATCAACAGATAAATCAAAGTAGGGTCCCACTTTACATTAAGTGTCCTTAACTACTATGTACTTGCATACAAAAATACAATGTACTTTGTGTTTATAATGTATTTGAGAACACTTGTGGTGCTTTTGAGTTGGGATAGAGGTTTGGTTATGGACAGGTTTGGTGGTATGGGTAGGTTTAAGGGTGGGTTAAGGTGTAAGAGATGGTCAACAGTGTATTTACAAATGCATTTACAAAAGTTAATTACAGATGTAATTACATACATGTATTTAATCAAGCAGTACACAATAAATACATGTACTTACACTATGTACATTGCAACAAACTATTAACTCCTGAGTAAGTACATATTAGTTAAGGCCACTTAATATAAAGTGGGACCCAAAATAGTATTCTGTGCTAATGGAAGACGTGCAATTCCACACATTTTTGCAAAATGAACTGCACTTAAATGCAGTGTACATCAACTCAAGTCAAAAAAAAAAACATTAGGGTGACTCTTTCTCCCTCCTTCCTGCATATTATTCATCTCACATCTGGAAAAATGTTGGCTCTCTCTTATCAGCTTTTAATGTCTCCTGAAGATTGAGAATGCTTCTATGGTATTTCTCTATTTGCAAGATGATGCATGAAGTCGGTCCTGCACATCTGTTTCTGTTTCCTCATGATAAATATTAGAAGCTTTTGTCCTTGAGCTACTTGAGAGCAGCATCTACACACACACACATACCCACAAACAGACTTTGATCAAAAAAATATGATTAGTTCATCTTACCTTGTGCAAGGTGCAGCAAATACTGTGGCTTTTATTCCATTTCTGTTATTCATCTCATAAGACAAAGACCATATTAGATGATAACGCACTTCATTTAGTCGTATATAAATGGATGAAACGGCAACAGGATGCTTGGACTGAAGCCATAACATGTAACAGGAAGTATATGTTGAAATCCAGACAGGCCGCTCATGTAGGTGTTATGTATGATATCACATTTGCTCCTATTCAGTCACTGATGGCAGAAGCAGGTTGGAGAACAGCGGCTTCTTGTCTGGACGCAGCATGGCATCATGGGGAGAGAAATATGACACAGTCTTCCTCAGACAGCATATGTTTCATAATGTTATCCAACATGAGGGATGACATAAATGTACGGGCTGATAGAATGAGCTCATGCATTTGTCATAACACATATGCATTTTCTAGCATGATATATAGTGTGCGATGATGTTAAATGTGAGATGTATATATGTATAGTTATGATATGCAAAGCTTTTCAAAAGTTGCTCACTAGGATGGCAAAAATTAGTGGAATATCATTAAAATTACATTAAAAGTGGTTAAAAATAGGGTGATGCAGTGAGTAGTGCTGCTGCCTCACAGCAAGAAGGTCGCTGGTTCGAGCCTTGGCTGGGTCAGTTGGAGTATCTTTGTGGAGTTTGCATGTTCTCCCTGTGATTGCATGGGTTTCCTCCAGGTGCTTCGGTTTCCTCCACCGTCCAAAGACATGGAGTAAGGTTGAATTGGGTAGGCTAAATTGTCCGTAGTGTATGAGTGTGTGTGTGTGGATGTTTCCCAGAGATGGGTTGTGGCTGGAAGGGTATCCGCTGCGTAAAACATGTGCTGGATAAGTTGGCGGTTCATTTCACTGTGGCGACCCTGAATTAATAAAGGGACTAAGCTGACAAGAAAATGAATGAAAGAACAGGTAAAAATCGTTGTTTGATAGTGGGATGTTGGATGGTGAACAAAAGTAACAGGGTTGGGGAGTCACGGAAGAAAATGAAAGTGAACAGTGCACGAGGGAGGAAGGCAGTTGAGGAGGGGGATTGGTAAATTGAGGTGCCGGATCCAGATCCGGTGTGTTCCGGCACAAATTAGGCCCTGCACACAGCAAATTCATCTGAGTTAAATTCTCGGTGTTGAAGCATTTCAGAGTAAAGTGTTGACGTTAAAGAGTTAGATTTTGATAAATGAATATAATAAGAGTTAGAATTGATTTTATTCAGTGCGAAATCAAGGAGTTATCTTTTCTACACTTGGTGGTGTTATTTCCAACATCCGGGAATTCATGCAGCCCCAGTCACTGAAGAATTTTCCAGACGCCATTTTTAGACGCCAGGTTTAGAACAGCAACTGGTCAAACTACCTAAATGTTGGTATTTTACTGACTTTCTTTAAGGAAATACAGTTGTAAACATATTGTTAAGTTAATAACTTTAGAATGGAGTGACAATTTTAATCTTCTGCGGTTCATTCATGGTCGTTTGTGTATCTAGCTTAACTGCATTACTATTGACTTCTTTTCAAGAATGTTTTTATATATGCTCACGCATACATAGTGCATAAAAACATCAAATGTACATGTTCAACACATTTCTGTCACGCTTAATGCCATTTTGTGCGTTGTTACCCATCTGTAAAATAAAATCGACACTTCTCCTTTAATTCGAAGCAAACTAGCGAGGGAAACCCCGGAGCAGCCTAGCCTACTCTGCCCGGATGCTAACGGCAACACAGGACGGTTTCCATGAGCTCTGGAGAGTTTCTAAAACATATCTGGTGAGTAAATGAACATATGCTTACTTGTAAAAGGCTTCCTGACTAAAACATATGATTGTTTGTTATTCGTGTATGTTAATTTGGTTATTTTAAACACCGCGGCCCTTTTAAACTGGTTCATTCGTGGCCGTCCATATACCGTTAGTTCATAGACTCGCGTGATAACGTAACAGTTACGCTTGAATTATATTAAGTGTTGACAACCATTAAAGTCGGAATGTTAACATTGATGTCTTTAAATGACCGCGTTTGCACTTTCTCAGACATTTAAGGTTACAGAAGTCTCCCGGAAGTTGCGGGACTAACGTTAACGTTATCCCGCAAATGCACAGACTCCCAGATGCCCAAGTAGATGCACGCAAATGAATGATAATCTCCCGGAAATCGCGCGTCTCCCGCCCGGTCATTAAACACTTTGCACACCCCTCTCCCCCGCATCCCTCCCAGCTCTTCAGGTACGTCGCGCGCAAGTCACCCCCACCGCTCTTTAGGTACGTCGCGCGCAACTCATCCCAATTGCTCTTCAGGTTCTCATCTCTCCCGCTACCTCCCGCAAATCAACTCTGTATCCCCCGAAAATTACTTTTCCCAACTCAGGGATGTCTGACGTTAGTAAGTTAGGCTATTTATGTAGTCAGGAACATCTTAGTCAAGCTTTTTCTCCCGCATGATATTGTGCTTAAAACTATAGGCTAAACTTAGCATGTACTGTACACAACATTTCCTTTTTATTAAAGACAATTTAGTGCGTTGTAAACAGCCACCTGTCTGTAAAATTAATCAATTGATTCATATTTGAGCAGCCTAATGATGATACAGGTTTGATTTGTAGATTTATTATCAATAATCAACATCTGAATCAAAAGATATCTGAAAAAGTGTGAGGCATACTTTGTGATGTTCATCTCTCCTTTTTATCTGAAGGTTATGCATATGTGTTAGATACTAATTTTTTGTTGTTGTTTTTAACAGCCACAGTTCTCTATACAATAACACAAGACCCTGTGACGGTGGCTGATTAGAGACGGATGGTGTATTTCCAGAGTTGGTGAAATGACCAAGCACACCTTCTTGGTCATATGTGGTAATAATAATAATTAAGGTATGTTTGATAAAGTTCTGTATTTGTTTCACATAAGCTGAGAGGGTATTAGATCATTAGAGAATAACAAATGACATGAAGGTGATAAGTTTTGTATTGTGGGTGAACTGTTACTTAAATAACGTTTTGCTCTTTGCTTTGCACTTTTCCTCTTCTGCTTATCCTAATATTTTAGATTAT
The DNA here is from genome assembly GCF_052040795.2 of Danio rerio. Taxonomy (NCBI): domain Eukaryota; kingdom Metazoa; phylum Chordata; class Actinopteri; order Cypriniformes; family Danionidae; genus Danio; species Danio rerio. The sequence goes on from NC_141039.2 coordinate 9,608,825, forward strand.
ATTTGGACCTGAAACATCTGCTAGACTCCAGGAAAGGTGGCGTCAATACTGGACCTGAAAGGGCCTAACAAGTTGAATCTGGTAAAGAAACATGCACGCGCGCACACACGCACGCACACGCTTACAGAAAAGTGTTGTTTATGAAGTTTATGAATATTTTTTACACTGTGGCCAATATTTTGGGGAAGTCAACATCACTAAATGATATAAAAGATTTTAAGCTCTTCTAAATTTTGCTCCAAGTGTTGTGTTAAATTCAGGATTCTGGACAGACAGCTGCCTGTTTTTCCAGTTCTAGTCATAGTGGTTAACCTAATTGTTTTTGGAGATCCAACAGTGATATATGTGTTTTTTCTACTTTTCCATATCCTGTCACCTCAACCAGCTGGGAGAGTCAAGTTGTGGATCATCATGTAGATTTTCAAAAGGTGAGTTTAGATTTCTTGAATGTTTTATTTACTTTAAATGTTCTTTTAAATATATCATAGAATTTGATTGCAATTTTTTTTCAAACATTTTTCTTAGTCATGCTGGAGTCTTGAAGAGTTCTTAGATAAGCATCACCCTATATCCGTGCATCAGGAACCGTGCATCAGACGAGCGATCAGCAGCTGCTACATCGTCATGGATAAAAAGGTCATCCTGTGGCTGGGAAGCACTTCATTCACAGGACATGCTTGATGAGATTTCCTAGCTCCAGTTTGTTTTCACACAAGTTTACAGCATTTATACCTTCATTTAAACTGCTGTGTTTGATATGGAGGACCAAGGAAACACCCGAAGTGAAAGATTTGCACACCAAGTTGTTTAAAATGTAATTTTACAAGAAAACTATGAGTTCAGAAGAAAACTATGAGTTCAGAGAAAACTATGAGTGACGCTATATTGAACTTTCAAATTGCTCTGATAACACATCAAGTTTGGACCAAAGGACGGAAACAGCCTTTTTGAGCACTGGTCATACATATTTTGTTGAAACTGTCTGTACTAATAAAACATTTAAAGCATATTTGACATTGTTGCATTTTAAAAACTGAATGAATTGTTGAAGTGGTGAATGTTTTCAAATAAAATGTTTTTTCTTTTGTAATTTACAGTCTATTTTACCTTTTTACCATATTTACACTCAAGAGAGTTGAATAAAATAACAATATATTGTAGTAAAAAAATTACTACCAGGCGGTGTTAAATATAGTTACATTTTTAACTCTGCCCAGAGTTAAAATTAACCCTTACTTCGGTGTCAATGTGCCAACCCTTTTGAAAGTGTTGATTTAACTCTGTTTTGAGTGGACCCCATGAGACACTTTCAAAGTGTTGAAATTAACACCCATAGAGTTGTTTTGGGTCCCCATATTTTGCTGTGCATGTTTCTGTTATGGTTACTATGATGTTAGAATGAATTTCCATGTTTTGACTGTAAATCGCCATGTTTCTATTGGAGTGGATGTTATTAGCATAAACTAGTGTGTTTATGGCTTGAATTAGGCTAGTTGCAGGGCTATACCGGTGATGGCTAGACAGCTAGGTCTGGAATTGGGTAGGTTAGATATAAGTTTGAAAATCCTGAATGAAAAATGTTATGAAAACATAATCATAACATCTTAATTACTTGACTTGAGTTTATTAGTTGCAATTAAAATTCTCACAGGTTAAATAACTATAACACTAGCATGTGGCCAGTGTGAATTAGAATGTTATTCTGTGTTTATGTTGCGTTTATGTTTTAAGCATCTTTAACATTTTGTTAACCTTAAATATCCACAATTAACCATCATTTTTCTCACATGCCTACCATGTTTTAGCATGTCTCAATTGTTGCCATTAATTAGTTTGATTGTAGCATGAATCAGCATGTTTCTATTAAGGTGGACAAGTTACTAGCATAACGTTCTTGGCATGATGTTACCTGGATTTCAAGAGTTCACACTTAGCTGATGATTTATAAAAGCTTGTTTGGCAGGCTGTCCCGGGAGAGAGCCCCGAGCTCAAGGGCTCCTCGAGCCCGGGGCTTCCCCCCGTTGGCAGAGCAAGAGGGGAGCCCAAGCTCGGTGGATCTCAGAACTCCCCTGCTGCGGTAGCTAAGGGAACACAAGGGATTAGACAAAGCTTGATTGTTATGTAGGTTGAATGTCTTTGGATGGAGGGAGAATCTGGGGGGAAAACCCACGCGGACACGGGAGAACATACAAACTCCTCACAGAAACACCCACCGGTCCAGTGGAACCAGGGCCGGCAGTGTTCTTGCTGTGGGGCTCACAGTGCTAACCACTGGGCCGCCGTGCCGCCCAATCAGAGGTAAAGGAGGAGAATAGCGGAGGAGGGGGGTTTCTTCCAAACGAAGATAAAGTGAACTGAAAACTGTGGCTATTTATAGTAGCTTAGGGCTCATATGATTGGAAGATAGTGATTAGCAAATGTGAGACCGGCCGTGATAAATCATAAGCACGTGATCCTCTCGAAATTAGTTTATGAATAAACTTCACTTAAGTCTAGTTGTTTTTAGCAAAAGTTACCATGTTGCTAGCATGTTTCATGGTTACCATGTTGTTAGAATATATTAGCATGTTTCTAGCTTTAATCACTGTTTCCCATATTTTGTTAGAATTGGTATGATTCTAGTATGTTGCTAGCTTGAACTAGGAAGTCGTTACATATGAGGTTGTTTCTAGCATGAGTTACCATGTTTCTATTATGATTACCATGTTGTTAGAATGAATTTGCATGCTCTTAGTATGAATCACCATGTTTCTAATTAGGTGGATGTTATTAGTTGACATGTTGCTAGCTTGAATTAGGCTAGTTGCAAGGCTTTACTAGACAGCTAGGTCTGGAATTAGTAGGGTTACATATAGGATCAATTCTTTGTACAATTTAAAGCCTGAAAGTTTTCAACACCTAAACACTGATCATTGTGTAGCGCAGCATAACATCTTAATGACCTGACTTGGTTTTATTGGTTGTAATTTAAATGTTAGTTTCTCATATATAGGATTTCAGTATGCTGCATGCTTTAAGCCAACATAATAATCAAATTACCTTTTTTTTGTCTCAATAATTTCTGACTGAATGTTATCTACTTGCATATGAACAAACAATGGAAAATATATAACAATTACCTACCCTGAAAAACAAGATCAATAACACATGAAACATGATTGCTGTTATTTTAGCTTCAGTGTCAGTCAAAAAAGTAAGCACTGGCTCACAACTAAACATTATTTAACCGCAATCGTTCAATCTTTAGATGAAGTTAGGATGGCTGGAGATGCTGGGAAATCATGACTGACTGCATCTGGCATTAAATTCAGACACATCAGTGAACCCCAAGTGAACATAGTACAGTTCCAGCAAGATAAGTTTCTCAAAACAAAACAAAAAAAAAAAAAACAATTCTATAAAGTATGATGTCTTTGTGAGCATTGAGTATCAGCTACATTTCTTAGCCTTTGTTTGAATTTCCATGGGACTGAGAGTAAGCAAATATACTGATATAATGAATTCTTTTTAACTGTTGAATGGGTTATCCTATTTCAAAGAAACAGAGGAGCCAAACCCAGAGAAATACTACACCAGTCCAACAATATCAGAAAAATGAATGCATAAACCCCATAATTACTATCAAACCATTTAAAAAACAAAGACAGTCAAGCAGCTTCTCAGAATGGGGTGGTGGGTTGTTGAATTTTGATTTTAGCACAGCTTGAAGGATTGGGCATAAATTCTTGTTCAGACAATAAAAATGTGATTGAATTTCAAGCAATGCTTGCCATAAATTTCAAAAGAAATCAACCAAGAAACTTCTTCTGAGAGCACAAACCAAACTGCTGAGTTTGATACAGTTAATTTTCTTACACATCTCAGACATCTGTTCAACTGTTCAATCAGCAACTTTGCTGGCTAAAGAAAATAAAGCAAAAGGCTTTGATGAATTGCTGAAAATAAGACTCACTCAAGCCAAAACCTAATCACTAAGAGTTTGATTGGACAATGTAATAAGTCATGGAATAAACATACAACACAAACCTTTGTGGTGAACAATTTTTATACATGGAAAAAAGCAATGAGTCGTCAGTCCTGTTTTGGGTCATTAATAGTCACATTCACACATTTTATTGATTTACAAGAATAACTTTAATCTATGTAGTATAATGTAGAACTCGTACGTTTTCTGAACACACAACGTGCTCTGTGAACGAACTATATTGGAGAAACAGTTCTATATGATGTAACAGGCCCTGTTTCCATGCAGTCGTGTCCAAATGTGTCTTTTGTGACCACTTACATTTGTATTTTATAGAGACTCTTATTTGTCACACTCTACATCACATTCCCAGGGCAGCAACAAATGAGTACAGTACATGAACCCATGTCTTTTGGATTATGAGCAAGTGGGAAAGCAGAAGAATGAAATAAATGTGGATGGAAGTTTTTGGTCCCATAGTGATTCTGTGTAAGGTCAATAGGCAAGGAGTCGATGGTTGATGTTTTGAACTCAATTTGATCGCCTTAGTATTTGCACTACAAAAGCAATGGACCCTTTTCACAAGACTGTAAAAATGCTTTTAACAGTCATTAGCATCTTAAATCTTTGAAAGTTGTATTTCGATTTTTTTTAAACATATATTTATCTATATTTCTGTATGTATTATATCATTCTTGCATCAAATTACAAAAAACGAATTACCACTTATGCGAAGCATTTCGAATGCGGTATCAACGGACAGGACTGTAAATTTGATGTTGTTCTCTCTTCTTGTTGCTGTTATCAGTCTCACAATATTTCTTCTTTTTTTTAAAGTCTCTAAGACCATCGCTGAGTTTTTCTTTTAATATTTGAGCAAATATGAATGTAAAAATATTATTTGTTGTGCTCCCCATTTCAGTGTACTCTAAGTTTTCCCAACTCTGACGACTTCCGCTACTGAGAAACCCATAAATGTTAAAAGTGTCCATATGGTCAAATGTGTTTCAACTTTATCTAGAAGTAGTAAAACAGTGGGCAAGCTCAAATCATTCAGGAACCTGCTACTCTCAATTTTGGGTCGTCAACTTGTAATGACAAAAACAAATCAGGCGCTAATTCAAACAGACATTATTAAAGACAGACATGTACATAGAGATTCCATATTATCAGGTTCAGACTTCTGCTCAGGCACTGTTGGCTGAATGTCTGATGGCACACAAAACTGAAAACTTTTTAGGAGATTTGAAAGGGTTGAGTGAATTCTTCACAATCTCTGTATTCTTAATGGTCCACCAGCAGAAGTAATTATGATGCCAATCCCCCATGTGGAAGAGCTGTGAAAACTGTGACAATTATAACTTATCTTGATCAACAGAATGCTGAGCTTTCAAAAGTATGTGTAGCTTATGGTATGTAGAATCTCTGAAAATCACAAGCGTTTTACATGCTGGTTTGTAAAACCTGGGACACATCATCATAATGTTAAACCTGACTGGGTTGTCACCTTGGGCCCTGTCATGCACCTGGCGCAATAAGGCGCAAGACGTGTGTGGCGCAATGTTTTGCTAATTTCAGACCAGCGCAACCTTAATTTTCCTGTTTTGTGCCACGTTGTTTAAATAGTAAATCCATTTGTGCCACTTTGTGGACTCATAGGGGTGCTGGTCTATAATAGAGGTGTGTTAAGGTGCGTTGCTATTTTGAGGAACTAAAATAGACTTCACAATTGACCAGCTGAAAGCAGGTATAAGGTCCAGTGCAAAGCGTGTTAGTTGTGCGCCTTAAACGCTTACACATTGCTTTATACACACAGGATGTACAGCAATACGCAAATATCTTTACAAGTGTGTTTGGATATAAATCAGATTTTGGACCCCACTTCATTATGATTGTTCATTTATTTGATTGCTGGAAATTAGAGCTGAATTTAGAAATAGTTTTGAAACAAATCTATGCATTTAACAAACTACATGAATTATGTAGGCTAATGTCTGCCTTCAGTGAGGTGAGTACAACACTGTTTCCTTATCCACGAAAGTGAAGAAGTGAAGTGAAAGAAAAAGTAAAGAGGCTGAATGTAGGAGGCTCGTTCTTTATTCTTGTGCTGCAGATGGTCTCTTTAACTGTTTTTTATCACTAGTGAAGCATTAGGTTTGTCCACTTACAAAGTCCGCCATGTAAACAGCTAATGTGCCACGGCATGAAGCAACTGACTCTTGAAGGGAACGTAAGTTCAGACTCTGATTGGATTAATGCACTTATTGCTTAAAACACAACCATAACTCATTGCGAGAATAAGCACAACCCTGTTGCCGCAGCGCAAACCGAATTTACCTCCCTTAAAGCAAAAGTGTATTCGGAGATGCCCTTAATGCTTTTGCACCATGTACTTTAGACTTTGTGCCTAGATCATTAAAATAGAGCCCCTTATGTCAGCTGTGCCTGGTCTTGACCAAAAAGCACCAGAACCAGCTAATCAAGGTCTTACTAGGTTGAGACATCCAAATTGCCTACTACTAAATGTACTACATTTGAATTTGAATTTATACACGACCATTAGAAAAGTATGTTCTGTATACAGTAGTATGATTGTGAGTAGTATGAATGTAACTAGTACTACATCTGGCATTTGTTATTATCACATGACCTACAGTGCTTGCTTCACTTCACTCCCATTCATGAATTCTTTCACATGGCATTATAAGATCCATCTGATGCGCACTGCAGAATATCACCATAAGTATAGGTAATCCAGGTGCAACTCGTAAACTGTTTCTCAAATACTATTAATTCGAACAAGCTACTCAGCTTATTGTTTATAACACACTATATAGTTTGGGATTTCGGACGCAGCCAATGTGAAATGTATATAAAAGAATTCATAGTTATACTGCACTTTAAGCTTGCGTTTATTTTTGAAAACTTTATTAGTTGCGTTTAGGTCAGAGGTTTGCTAGGTGGTCTGTATAAAGGTGGGCTTTATGAAGAACATGTATGAAATGTACAACAAAATTTACTCTAAGTAACATATTTCAGATTTGCAGAAATATAGACAGCGCCCCTCGACCATGGCTTCGAACAATCCAATATGAGAGATGACTTTCATATAGCAGACAACAGAAAATAGTCATGAAATGTGTCATAGCAGCTTTGCAATGAAAACGGGCAATTATTGAAAATCGGGTATGAAGTTTCATCATTGTAAAATGAGTTCAGCATGTGTAGCTCCATTCAGTTTTAGAGGGGGACCGGTTTGCCTATATAACTAATACTGAGGTGTCTATGTACATATGATTCAACCGTCTGTTGTAAGTGTTGTGTGAATGGGACATTTCAAGACACATACCAAAGCAAATGAGGTAGTAAATCCCAAACGCCGACAGTTTGAGTGTAGCCAAAATCTTCCACATGCTCTCGGATGGTTTCTGTCCTAATAAAGGCATATTTGGATAGTGACTTCTGGGTCACAGAAAAAGAAAGCTGGAATCGTTCCATGCTCTCGGATTCTTTGACAAACACACCTTGCTAGCACATGTTGCTAAAACAGTGAGCTAATTAGCTTAAACAATAAGGTTTACATTCACTGACGTGCACGGCATCAGAGGAGGTAAGTTTTTCAGGCATTACGCTACACTTCCACTCAATTATCCGTCTTTTTACATTCATATTTATTTTAACAAGGCTCCGGAGAAAGTTTGGCAGCTGGCACACCAGATAGTATTACTCTTTGTTCATATGTTGGCAGCAACCCTCAGACATTTTTAGACATTTTAGGCCATTCAGTCATTTGGTGGACTTTACTGAATGTCAATTGACGTGGAAACTAAATCAAAATGCCGCTATTTACTTTATTGATAAACAGTCTTGGTTTTATTGTGTATGATCCATCAGTGCATGTTATTCCTGAGGAAAAATAATGTTTGTCTTTGTAATCTTTCATCCGAATGTAATAACTTAAAAATTTCCTTTTCGCCTAACGTCTTTTTGGCTCAAGAGTGTTAACCGATTGCCAAAAATCTGTTTTTGATAGCCATTCAGAAAATATGCAAATGTCCGCACAGTGTATCTGAGAGAAATATGTATATTATAGTATACACTTACTGGCCACTTTATTAGGTACACTTGTACTAGTACTGCGTTGGACTCCCTTTTGCCTACAGAACTGCCTTTATCCTTCGTGGCATAGATTCAAGAAGGTACTGGACATATTCCTCAGAGATTTTGGTCCATATTAATATGATAGCATCACGAAGTTGCTGCAGATTGGTTGGCTCCTCATCCATGATCCATCCCAAAGGTGCTCTATTGGATTGATGTCTGGTGACTGTGGAGGACATTTCAGTACAGTGAACTTATTGTCATGTTTAAGAAACCAGTCTGAGATGAGTTGCGCTTTATGACATGGTGCGTTATCCTACTGGAAGTAGCCAGAGGATGGATGCACTGTGGTCATAAGGGATGGACATGGTCAGCAACAATACTTAGGTAGGCTGTGGCGTTGACCTGATGCTCAATTAGTGTTAATAGGCCCAAAAAGTGTGGCAACAAAATATCTGCCACATTATTACACCACCACCAGCCTAAACTGTTCATACGAGGCAGGATGCATCCATACTTATGTTGATGACACTAAATTCTGACCCTAACACCTAAAAGTCGCAGCAGAAATCAAGAATCCTCAGACCAAACAACATTGGGTGAATTGTAGCTTAAGTTTCCTGTTCTTAGCTGACAGGAGTGACACCCGGTGTGGTCTTCCCAATAGATCAGCAGTTACTGAAATACTAAGACCAGCTTGTCTGGCTCCAACAACCATGCCACATTCAAAGTCACTTATCACCTTTCTTCCCCATTCTTATGTTCAGTTTGAACAGCAGCAGATCGTCTTGACCATGTCTACATGCCTAAATGCATGAAGTTGCTGCCATGTGATTGGCTGATTAGAAATTTTGTGGTTACAAGCAGTTGGACAGCTGTACCTAGTAAGGGTGAAGTCGGTGAGTGTATATATATGAATAAATATGTATAATATTGTTAAATACATTATATTAGTATAATACATATGCATAAATTATTAAGTACATAATACTTTAGGTTGTTTTAGCATAATTTACCCCCTTTCAATTACAATTCTTGCATAAATTTATCACCAATTTATGATCAAACATAATAGCATTCACAGATTTTTCAGTGCGGCTAAATGCACAGATCCTTATCTGGGTCACTGTTGCTTTGAATTGTAACCATGTATTCAGTCTAAACGAACTACATATAGTTCATTCTTCCAACAATAACAGAACAGATGAAGAAGTATCATGTTGCATAACAGACAAATGTGAAGTATGGGGCATAAAGGTCTCTTGACGTACAACAGAACTTGACCTGTCTTGCGTTTCACAAAATGTGGCATCTCTAACCCCTAAAGGCAACTGAAACAGGTCAGCTGAGACAAATGTGCTTGTTTTTAGGCATGTTGAACAAAATGTTGCTTTCAATCAGTCTCAGAAAATCAAGAATCAAAACAACTAGCACTACTTCTGATTGCTAGTATATCAAATATTAAGGGGGGTTGGATTTATGCATTTTATTTAATTAAATGAGAAGATTGACCTTTTTGTCATCTTCATTGTTCATTGGAAAACACAAAAGCGATCTTTAGGTTATGTTTGTTTTTCTCTTGTTTGCTTTTAAACAAGCCCAGGCTGAAGATGTCTGAATTTCAGAAAGATTTATTGATCAGGACCCGAAAATTGCAATGGAGTCAAAAACGAGGCCTGCAATTTTCTTTCTTGTTTCTCAGTAATGGACCGTTTTAATCAGATCATTGATTTCTTTTTCTTTCTTTCTTTCTTTCTTTTCTTTGGCGAGTTTAAGTCTGGAAAGCTTGTATTTACAAGTTTAAAAGCTGCATTTATAACATCATGTGAATTCAAATAGCATTGAGCTGTTAGAGTATAGGTAGACATTCACAATACTTCAGAAAGGCGAAGGTAAAAATCGGAGAACTAGCCCTGATTTTCAAATACAACAAATTAAACATAAGCCGGACTAGTTGGTGGTTCATTCTGCTGTGGTAACCCAGATAAATAAGGGACTAAGGCGAAAAGAAGGTGAAAGAATGTAACTTTAGCAGTCTCATTGGTGCATCAAACCAAAACGATAACATTTTTATTTTTAAAATTCTTTTATTTACGGCTCTCACTCACATTGACACCTTCTGTTTAGTCACAAGACATTATACATTGGCAATATGTGCCAACAAAAATCTTTAGTTCAGATATTATATAAATTATATTAAAAATATAATATTTTTTGGTGAATATGAACAGAAGCGCAACCATGCCTGCTTGAGGCACGAGAACACTAATTGGTTCTTCTGGATCAATCAAGCCTGCTTGAACTTCCATGACCAAATGTGAATGTTTAAGTGAAGTTTATTTATACACTTATTTCGAGAGGATCATGTGCTTATGATTGCTATCAGCTGGCCCCGCATTATTCAATTCATGATTCACCAATCAAATGATTCCAAAGCCACTATAAATACCCTAAATTCCATATAACAGCCATCTTCGTTTTGAAGAATCCCCCTCCTTCCACCCCTACTCCTCCTCTTTGAGTAGCACGGCGGCCCAGTGGTTAGCACCGTTGCCTTATGCTAAGTTCAGACTGCATGGTTTTAGCCTCGATTTTGACTCGGCGACAGGTTTTGAGAAATTGCAGACAAATGCCTGAAATCACAGGCAAAACGGTACTCATTCACACGAGTAAAAATCACACAATGTTGAACTATCAAAGACGCAATCTGAGAGAATCGCCGATGAGTCGCAGATGCCTGTAAGATATTTGGCTTGCTAAAGATCTGGAGCTGTCTGCGATTTTAAATCATGCCGTGTGGAATGAGTTTTGACTGAATATAACATTGGCGATCGCCTACAGCCAATGAGAGAGCAGCATCCACTTGTGTGTGTGTACCTGCAAGTTAAAAGCACTCTTTGTAGGTTTATTTGGACCCAAGAAATGGAGGAAAAACTAGTGGAGGTTTGACCAGAGCACTTGTGTCTGTTTGATGTTTCATACAGAAAGTTAAAAAAGAAAGTTGAGGAAAAATTGCTAATTCCCTTCAAACCCAGAAGAGCAAATATGTACATTTTCTACCCCATTAAAGGCTTCTTTCTTGCTATGTAGTTAATAACAAAAGATATACTACGTGTTTTTAGCTGTTGACGAAGTTGTCGGCGATTCTTCCTATTGTAAAGTCATGCAATGTGAAAGTCCCTGTCGCCAATCTATCTTGCAGTGTAACCAAAGCAGCTAGCCCAGATTGTCATGCAGTGTGAAAACATCTGTGACACGACGACTTTGAAAATCATGCAGTCTGAACTCTGCATTACAGCAAGAACGTCACAGGTTCTAGTACTTACCAAGCCAGCTTACATTTCTGTGTGGAGTTTACATCTTCTCCCCGTGCTTACGTGGGTTTCCCCCGAGATCCATGGTTTCCTCTCACCGTCCAAAAACAAGCAACTTAAGGTAATTGACTCATCCAAATCGGCACCATAGACATGCTCCTAGAAAGTAGTTATCTCTTAAGAGCAATCTCTATCCGTTCATTAGCTACTGCAGCAGGGGAGTTCTCAAGATCTACCTGAGCTCAAACTCCCCTCACGCCTTGCAACTGGGAGGGAGCCCCGGGCTCGAGGATCTTATGAGCTCAGGGCTCTCTCCCGGGACAGCATGCCAAACAAGCTTTATAAACAATCATCAGCTAAGTGTGTACTCTTGAAAACATTATACACTGATAGATTAGGTTTTTGTTTTTTTTTAGATTTGAATAAAAGGTTAAATTAAACCTTTTTCTGATTCAAATTTACTGTGTTTTATCAGAAGACAGAAAATTAAAATGCTTTATTCATCTGGATTTATATTTCGGTCTGTCTGCGAATGTTTTGCAGAGTCACAATTTTAAGTCAATAAGCTTTAAATCTAACAGAAATCATTTAGATTTTATTAAAAATTTGGGTTTGGAATGACATGAGGGCAAGTAATGACCGAATTTATTTGGGATTGAGCTTGAAACCTATGTCCCTCTTCAAAACTGCTTTTCACTTTTATTTTGCTTGGTTTCTCAGCTGTTTAAACTGCATCTCAAAGCATAAACATGGTGTTAATCATACTGTGGTTTCAGCGGAGAAAAACGCTGATGCCGTTCTCTGATATGCTACTATGGCTTGTGAAAAACAGACTTTAACTAACAACAGCTTGTAAGAGTCTGCAGGGGGTGACAGCTTTGAACAAGAGCCAATCAGCAGTCAGGCGGAGCCAATGAGAAAACTGCTAACAAAAACAAAAGCCCTAGTTCCACAGACAGGTACAGGCCTGTTCACGGGGTCTATAAGGGGCCTGAAAAATGAAGCAGCCTACATTTAAGCCTGAAGAGAACGAATGAGCTTTTGCTTGCCAAAAACACCAGATTAATTTAACACTATATACAGCGCCTGTGTGCACTTAGTGGCTTTGGGATTAGTGTTTAAAGAGTTATCACATGAACGTGGGTCACATTTTAGAATTTATGTGCAGAGACCTTCATATTCATTTATAGGGTCAACTAAAATGAAGTGTTGCTAGGTTTTCATAACAAAACTAGTCTAAAGAAACCCAGTAATTTCTCAAAATAGGTCATCACTGCCAATTATTTTAATTGTGGATACTTGCATTGTTTTTATTCTGGGTGTTAATTAAACATGCTGACATAAACCTATATCTTTGCTTTATTTACAGCTTCAAACAAAATCATATGTAGTTTAACATTAATCTGTTTGTATATTTCACATCAGTGTATGAATTATTAATGGTTTCTTCTTTGAAATTACTGCATATTAGTAATTAAAGATTATTATATCTTAAAGTTGCTTTAAATTGGTTTTGAATTCATAGCACAGCTTGCATGGTGTTATACATGCAAGATATTAATACAATTGTACATCAATTGACTTTTACTTTGTTGATTTTCATACTTTGATTGTTATTTAGCAAAAGTCCTCCCAATCTGTTACCATAGAAAGAGCCACACACACACGTCTCTCCTCTATTAATCTCCCTGCACCTTCCAAAATTGTGCTTACTCCATTTCATCGTCATAGCACGGTTTTTATGATTGGTAGAATATAAATTTGGTAGAGTGAAATATTTCACTGAAACCATTAAAATATAATTGATTCAATATGTTAAACCTTAAACCCATGAAATAAAAAAACAACAATCTGCGGTTAAAAGTAACCCAATTCTGTGGGACCACTGTGGACTTGGCAACCCTGAGAATAGCAGAGTGTTAATGAATTGTGATGGGGAAAGAAAAATAAGTAGAACTTTTCACTCAGAAATTGCTTGTGAATTTACGCAATGACAAAAAAGGACAAGTGAAGGCTTGTTCACACCTATAAATAAATAAAAAACTGTATTCAAATTTTGTAAATACAAGAGGGGAAAAAGAGAAAATGCATATTATGGGAACACCTATATTTAAAAATTCAGTAGGTTTTACTTCATTTTATTTCTTTGGTTTCCACCAAAAGAAATTTTGTAAATTAAAAACCTCACTAGGCAAAATAAACTTAGAAGTTTAAGTTTAAAATTTCTACAAGCTTGAATTAAGTACTAATGTAAAAAAGAAATTTATAATAAATAAATAAATACATTTTTAGGGTTTACATATATATATATATATATATATATATATATATATATATATATATATATATATATATATATATATATATATATATATATATATATATATATATATATATATTCAATTTAATTCAGCTTTATTTGTATAGCGCTTTTACAATGTAGATTGTGTCAAAGCAGCTTCACATAAATGGTCATAGTAACTGGAACAGTGTGGTTCAGGTTTTAGTGTTTAAGTTCAGTTCAGTTTAGTTCATTTCAGTGTGATTTAATCATTATGAGAGTTCAAATATATATATATATATATATATATATATATATATATATATATATATATATATATATATATATATATATATATATATATATATACTCAAACTACTGTAATTGAGTAGCGTTTCTCAGAAATTGTAATTTAATGAGTAGTTTTAAAGATACTTTTACTTTCCCTTGAGTACATTTTTAGTGCAGTATCTGTAAATTTCAGTCCTGTGATTCCTGTCTAATTAAAACACATATGCAAAAAAAGGGGTAAATCGCATTATAATAAACTGCTTCAAGACATGGGCGATTTATAATTGCAGCAAACTCTTTGGAAGCTTTAAAAGTGTCCAAGATGATGTCCAAAATCTTTACAAGCATTGACCCGAGACTGTTTAGATCAGGGGTGCTCAATCCTGTTCCTGGAGAGCCACCTTCCTGCAGATTTCATTTGCTACCCATATCAAACACACCTGCCTGTAATTATCAAGTGGTGTTCAGGTCCTAATTAATTGGTTCAGGTGTCCTTGATATGGGTAGCAACTGAAATCTGCAGGAAGGTAGATCTCCAGGAACAGGATTGAGCACCCCTGGTTTAGATGCATGTCACTGATGAGAAGACAACTGATGTATGATGTATGATGAGCGAAATGGTCTTAAACACCCAGCAGGCACAAGACGTCAACATGACATCAGATTGAAGTTGCATACTGTCATAGAGAAGATGCATTTTGTTTTGAAATGAAAATCTGGTTGACATCAGAACTCAACTTCAGGCTGACGTCAGTGTCTAACGTCCAACCTAAAATCAACATAACATCAACCAAAAATCAACGTCTAATGATGTTACAGCTTGATGTTGTGTGGACGTTACAAATATGATGTCTATTAAGACGTTGAATTATGGTTGCCATACCTGACGAATAAATGTCAGCATTTGAGGTCAATATGACGTTGGGTTTTGGTCACTTTCTAACACAACCTAAAATCAACCAAATATCAAATCGTTATTGGACATCAAAATAACATTGTCCTTAGATGCTGGCTAGTCAGTGAATTTTGTTCACCTGACATCACTACCTAAATCACACCTAATATTAACGTCTTATGATGTTGTGTACCTGCTGGGCAATAACTAGGCCTACACGGAATCTGCGCGTGCAGAAATCCACAGATTTCCAGGCCATCGATTCTATTTGTATTGTTTTTTAAATGTGTGTGAATTTATATTTATTCAATTTTTAAATTAGTTCAGTAATATTACTTACAATAAAGTTTAAAATATATATTTATTTTAATTTTTTTTACTTATTTAAATTTTATTACTTAAATTTTAGTTACGATCCACCCAAAATCATTCCACATAAATCCGCAGATTTTTTACAATATTCTGCACAGAAATAGCAAAAAATGTCCGCAGTTTCTGTCTGGCCTTGGCTATAACTTAATGCACTACAGAATGTTACGTTTACACACACTCACTAATTACATATAAATGCATCAGCTTTTTAGTGTAATACTTCTGAGTACTTTTGAAAGCTCTACTTTTTACTCATACTTTGAGTAATATTTACATCAGATTCTTTTATTCTACCTGCACTACATTTTTAGGCAAGTAATGGTACTTAGGTATGACTTTTCTGTACTCTTATCCACCACTGGCTATCAGTGATTTTGTTCATAAACTTAAAAAAAAAAAATTCCCAAAGTGGGTCTGGTAATAATGCAATTATTTTAGCTGAGGATACTTTTTTTTTTTTATCTCTTTGTAGTTATTCCTGGTGTGAAGCGTTGAACCAGTAAGACTGAAGCTTTTTTTTTTTAAAGCATACATCTTTGTTTTATTAACAGCTTCAAAAAGTTACATTTACATTGCAGTTGAAAATGAATCGGTCTGTGTTTTGATTGACATGTGATTTACACATTTTGCATCAAGCATCAGTTTTATTATGTGGAATGTCCTGGAGAAAACGCAATGGAAAATTACCTTATAAAGTAGTTTTTATCTATTCAGGCAATCAAATACCACATAATGTTCAAATTAAACATTCTGACCCTTAAAATGTTATTTAATAAGTACCGTAATGGAATTCAACACAAATGTTTTACATTTGTAAATCTTTTTTTTTTTTTTTTTTTTTTTAATTGACCGACACATTTCTTTCACAAGCACAGTTCATGTGTAAATCTGAAACCGAATTCTGACTTCACTAAAAACAGAAAGAGCCATATTCATTCCTCGGCCAATGCAAATACACACACTCTGGACTTGGGACTGTACAAAAATAGCACTTCTCTGCACTGACAATATGTCCACAATGTTTCAGTAATGTTTTAAATAAAGCTGTCCTGGAGCTGAAAAT
The DNA here is from genome assembly GCF_052040795.2 of Danio rerio. NCBI lineage: Eukaryota > Metazoa > Chordata > Actinopteri > Cypriniformes > Danionidae > Danio > Danio rerio. The sequence continues at coordinate 9,625,106 of NC_141039.2, forward strand.
AGATTCACAGGTGTGCAGGAGTTTACACCATGTTGAAATAAACATGAACTAAGCTGACCTGTTTTCATTTTAGTCCATATGACAGTGCAAACATCCATAGAACCAGACTGCAGTCACCGTGGAGGAAATGTTGTGCACAGAGAAATAAAGAATATTGATAATCACAAACTAGTTTCACATCTTCAGTCCTTTCTTCCTCAAGTCCTCTTTGGCTTCTTTTATTTGCGCTTGCAGCTCTTTGGCCGCATCCTCACAGTCATTAAATGTAGCCACACGGTAGCCGACAGTGGCCAGAGAATAACACCCAAACACCACCAGCAGGTACACGGGCATCGGCCATGCAAGCTCTTTATACTGGGGCAGCAAATGCAAATCCAGGAGGTCGAAGGTAACGAGTCCCCATGCAATGCCAATCAGAGACACCGCAAGAAGCCACTGCAGAAGCTTGGTCATGGTTTGGGGGATTGCGAGATGATTGAAGACACAGATAATCCACCTTTGAGGATAAATAGGAGAATATAATGTTAGAAATGAGGTGAAGTTGGTTTAGTATTCGCACACTTGTTAATTTATTTATTTATTTTTTTAACAGTGAAATGGTAATTATATTGTTTACCACGCTACTTTAAATATTTAGTCTTAGTGTGCGAATTATACATTGACTTTATCAGTAATGTTTGTGTAATACATGCTTCAGTGAATCAAATTCACGTATTTATTTAAATTACACCTAATTTATTCAAAAATGTATATATTATATTGAATTATAAATAAGTGTATTTCAGTTTTCAGTGTTTTATTGGAAAGGCTGTTTAGTGTATTCTGACAGGCTAGCCATTTCAACTTATCTTAGGTCAAACTTTACAAACTATGCATCTAATTTGAGTTTGCTTTTAGGCTACATGTAGAAACAAACCCCTATTTTATAAGAAAACAGCCTTGCTAATTCTTACGGTGTCTATCGGTGCTCTGAATCTGCCAGTTTCATACTGTTGAATGACTTTTTTTCTCGCGTAGACTGACGGGCACAATTATGCATTCACAATGGTATGAACCTTTATAGGGGTGGTCATATGGATGTCTACTATTTTAATTATTAACATTATTACTTAAAATACAGATCAGAGTGAACTTTCAGTTTTAAAACGCTGACCCATCAATACATCTTGTTTGGACGTCCTTCAAGAGGGATCCAGCCTTAATTAGAGGGTTAATACTTCCCAAACTCCCCATGTAATTCGCAACCTGTTTGGTCAGAAATCTTATGCAAGTATGACTTCAAAACAACATCAGCTCTATTTAATTGACTGTGAAAATTGTTTTGCTTTGATGGTTATTGGCTGCTAATATGATTACACCATTTGAATTGGCAAAGAATACTATTTTGAAGTAATATTATTAAGCATGAAGTCTGATTGAGCGAATATATAAAAACTTTACCTCAATAAGGTTAGGCTGTTATATTTCACTTAATTGTATTTAAATGACACTGTATGGCTTTTGTGCGTTCCATATAAATATTTAGTTAAAACATGAGTATAGTGCACTTAAAAAATAAGAATATTTCTAATAAACAATGCAGAACATTAGATTAAAAGCCTCAAAGCTTCGTTTTTTTGACCAGTGTTTGATACAGACGAAATCAGAAGATCAAGAAACATCATATGTGACTAAAAATTAGAATAAATGCATATACTGCTTTTAAATTCGCTTTAATCCTCACTCGTATTAAAGCTAGCACGATTGCTAATGATTACAGGTGGTTACAATGAAATCTGACAGTCAGCGCTAAACGGAGGAAATCTGTTAACTTGGCGTCAATAATTAGCGACTAAAAATTTATGTTAATAAATGAAACTGGACTTATAATGTAACGTTACTAATAAACTCTCTCTCTTACCTACTATTCAATGCCAGCTCACTGTTTTCGGATTATTGACGCAGGTTGATGACGTAAATGGCGAATAGTATTATGGGAAATGTAGTGCACGTCTTCACGGTTGTTTTTAAAACGGTCTGTGCTTTCAAATGTTTATAGAAACGAGAGATAATTAAATATCTAAGGACCAAAACAGCATTTTTTTAGTATAACTGGAAGTTTGTCTGTTTGTTTAAAACTTAAACAAACCTTTATGAAATACTGATCTCCTAAACCCTGCTGAAAGAGAAGGGGAAATGGGCATTTCGTTTCTTTTTACTCCATTATCTTAAATGTAGGCTTTAGTCTAATATTAGTATATACTGTATCTGCAATATTATTGTGTTAAAGCTTAAGTTTATAGCGCAAAAACAGCATTACATAGGCATAACTGTGTCAGTTAAATCAGTTGACTGTTGAAATTCAATTTTTTTCACCCAACTGTTGAGTTATTAAATCAATAACCCAACAAAGCCAGAGCACCAAATATTTAACATAACTGGTTGAGCTATTAAATAAATAACTTAATAAAGGTTAAAAGTAACCCAGCAATGAACCATAAATGTTTAACTCGACCAGTGGGTTAAAATAAATAACTCAACGTTTTTAGAGTGTATGAGAAAAAATAAAGTAGGATTGAACAGCAATGATTTTTTTTTGTAAATGTAGGCCTACATACAAATGCAGTAATAATTTTGTATATTCGAATCTGAAATTAACCTACAGTACATTTAATTAATTGATCTGATTCCGCTTTTTAAATTGAGTTAAAATATATAAGATCCACTGAACCTTTTCCTCAATTGAGAGATTTAGGTTTTTTTATCTGTGATGCTGGCAGGAAATGAAACGCCCGCGCTCCATCAGTCTGAAGCTGTTTTCTCTGTCTCTGTCCTGCTGGCAGTGGTGGACAGTGCTGTGTTTTGGATGCCGCGGGCGAACATCCGCCCATTGAGCACGTCCGTGACCCATCACACCTCCTCACCCGCCGAGAGGGTATAAACATCACTCAGACAGCGCTGAGATCACTGTGAGGTTATTCTTAGTGGTGTTTACACTTGTCAGCGACTGCCTCTTTCAGTACAGAGAACGGCTGTAAAAGAGAAGTGTAGCAAGTGTGGCATGTGTGTGGGACTATCTATCTATCTATCTATCTATCTATCTATCTATCTATCTATCTATCTATCTATCTATCTATCTGTGATTGCTGTAATTCTCTTCATAATCAGTGTGATTTTCTTCTGCCGGGGTGTTTGCGTAGGAGTGTGCGTTCAGTGAACAGAACATACACGAAGCGCAGTGGGAAAAAAGCAAGTTGGCCGTTCACAGTGTTTGAGACTGCCAGTCCCTGCTCTCCAGCTCAGGAAACCTGTGATCCAGCAGAGAGCAGTTGGCAGACACAACAGAACAGGCTGCACTGAGATAGAGGGGGTGATGGAGCAGAACAACACCCACAACTTAAAGAACGAGACCAGAACATGAAGGTCAAAAGGGAAATAGAATGATTTGGAGCTGGCACATGTTGACTTTTTTGAAAATCGGCTCATTTTACTATTTCCCTAAACAGTTAAAACAATTGAGTTTTACCATTTTTGCATTTATTCAGCTGATCTCCATGTCTTACAAAAGCACCTTTATCTTAGTTCAGCATCGATCATTGAGTCGGATTAGACCATTAGCATCTTGTTCAAAGACAAGTGAGTTCTTATTCTTATTTAAAGCTTGACACTTCTCTAGTTACATTATGCATTAAGATTGACAGAAAATGAAAAGTTGCTATTATGTAGGCCCAGTGATTGGGGGTAACACATTACAATACAAGTTACGTAATAAATATACTTTTCTAAGTAACGAGTAAGTAGCGTATTACTTTTAAAAAATTAAGTAATGATATTTGATTTTTTTTTGTTTCATTAATTACCTTAAAACATATATTGCTGAATTGAAATTAACAGTGACATTGAATCACACAATTATGCAAAAATAACTTAAAAGTATGGTAGCACTCAGTGAATAAGTTACGCAAAAGTAAATCGAAAGTATCGTCACACTCAATGAGTTATGCAAAGGTAACTCAGTATTAGCGTAACACTGGGAGTTTCAAAAAAGTAACTCAAAAGTATCATAACACTTCGTGAGAGTTATGCAAAAGTATAATAACACTCAGTAAGAGTTACGAAAAAGTAACTGAAAAGTATCGTAACACACAATTAGTTACGCAAAAGGAACTCAAAAGTATCGCAACACTAAATGAGAGTTATGCAAAATAACTCAAAAGTATCGTAACACTCAATAAGAGTTACACAAAAGTAGCTCAAAAGTATTGTAACACTCAGTGAGAGTTATGCAAAAGTAACTCAAGTATCGTAACATTCAATGAGACTTGCGCAAAAGAAACTAAAATGTATCGTAAAACTCAAAGAGACTTACGCAAAAGTAACTGAAAAGTATCGTAACACTCAGTGCGTTAAGCAAAAGGAACTCGAGTTTTGCAACACTCAAAGAGAGTTATGCAAAATAACTCAAAAGTATCGTAATGCTCAATGAGAGTTACACAAAAGTAGCTCAAGTATCAAACACTCAATGAGAGTTGTGCAAAAGGAACTCAAAAGTATCGTAACACTCAATGAAAGTTACGTACAAGAGTAACTCAAAAGTATTGTAAGGCATTACTTTTAGTAATAAAAAGTAACCATAGAAAATAACTAAGTTACTTTTTTGAGAAGTAACTCAATATTGTAATGCATTACTTTCAAAAGTAACTCTTCCCAACACTGTCTAGGCCAACATGGCCAGGAACTATACTCTCATTTGGATTTAATAATCAAAGAATTTGCTGCCATACCATGGCTGCAGAATGCACAATGATGTTACACAGTGCCTCACTCAAAATGGATCTGCACCAAAATAAAAAATTGTTTTGAATTTACTTTAATAAATCGTCACCATGGAATTATAAGGTTCTAACTCTGTTCTGAGCTTCAAAGTTTTCGCATTTCATAGCAAACAGTATGTGTGTAACTTTTTTTTTTTATAGTCTTAAAATGATAACTTTTTTTTTAAAATTCCCATAATGTAAACAAGTCTTTTATATAAGAAAATGTCAATAACTTTATTTTGACAAAAATGTCAGATAGAACCTTATAATTCTAAGGTGACGAAATATCTATATGGCTGCAAGACACACTCCCTGTGCAAGCAGGCGATCAAACTGGTTATATTGATGGAAAGTTGCTGATTTCAGGCACTGCATAGTATCATTGCACCTGCTGCACTTTGATTGTTATGCTGGAATGAGAATTGTTTCTGGACATATCGGCCTAGAAAATAGCAACTTTTCATTGTTTGTCAATAAACGATATTATAGTTAAGCTTTAAATATGAAAATTATCAAAACTCTGGTCATTTTTGAGTGAGATGCTAATGGTCTAATCTGAATAAATGATCTATGCTGAGCTAAGCTAAAAGTGTTCCCACAAGACCAGACGATTGTAAATGAATTAAAAAGGGTAAAAATCTACTTTTTAGCTATAGGGGAGAAAATATGAGCATGTTTTGTGTTTTAAAGTGGAGTGTTCGTTAAAGGTAAACTGTCTGAAGTGCACCTTTAAGTAATTAGATTTTTGTAGTTAGAACATTAAGCTTTTTTGTAGAATGATTGAGAGAAAGCAGAGAAGACTTGCAGCAGATTGAGAGGAGGGGCTGCTGGGTTTAGTGGAGAGGCTACAGGTGCAGACTGGTCAGCCGTTGACCTTAATGGTGCATTAAATCCAGATGCTTAAATAGCTTACATGCTTAAACTCTGGTCCCCTGCCACCACCCAGCGAGATGAGATCTGAGTGAGTCTGTGTAGGTTTATTTAGCATTGGGTCCAAAAATGTCACCAGGTGTGAGCTACATTGGACTACGACTCATTTCGGGGATATCCAAGGGCATCATCATTTGGAAAAAAGCAAATCTATCCAATCTAAAAATGTTGTGTTGAATAGTTTTATGGTAGGCATTCAACATTTTTTACACTCAAAAATCATTAGTATTGAAAGTTTTAATATACAAAGAAGCATGTGATTTAACAAATACAGTAATTAATCAACCATGTAAACTCCCTGGAGGCCTGATGTGTAAAGCATGTAACTAATATGTGTAGGAGGAGGTCTTCATTTGGAGTTTCAAAGAGTAAAGCACACTGAACTTTTAAAAGGAAAAGGCTCTGTGGAGAATCCACGGCTCCAGTGTGAGTCTTTAAGATGGGGCAGACAAAATATGATTTAAAGGGAACAATCGCAGATAAGTGTGTTTATGAGCATGAGAGTTATAGAGAGGGGGGGAGACAATAGAGCCTGGCTCACAAACAGGAACCCTCTGTTTCCTGTGCTGAGATCTCAGTCTCTCAGTCTGCTCTCTTTTTCACACACACAGAAGCACGGTCAGAGTGAGACACTGACCATCTGAGTTCGTGCAATCACAAGCTGCATAAAGGAGTTACATTGCCTATTATACTGCAATAAAGATGCATCAAATGCATTAGTGATACTCTTTGATGCAAGTTGGGATTTGAACACACCCAAACATTAAACTCAGTGTATTTTTTTTTTGCAGTAGTGTGCACTGATGAGTCATGCACAATAAGAGCATGCATTGTAAAAGTAAATAGGGTTAGTTTTGATGTTATGTTGACTTTAAACTTTGAGGTGCAGTTTGTCACAGACCATTATGCTGCATGAATGATATCACAAATTGTGTGGCTAGTTGAGAAGAGATTTGTTTTTCTATGAAACTGAGCCTTCAGCCTTTAATTTTTTCTTGGTGAATCATAAAAATAAGTCTGCAGAGACTTGAGCATGACACTTGAGGGGTGCTAGGGGGTTATGCACCCTAGCAACCCTCAGATCTCACACTATTTTTAATGATTGCTCATATTATTCAGCATGCTAAAACCCCAAGAACACGTTAGCAAAACACACACCCTGGCAATCCATCATAAACACCCTAGCAATATGCTAAAAAATAATGGGAACACCATACCACCAACACAACACTTAATCTGGCAACCACTATAACACCCTGGTAACTAAATAATAACGGCCAAATAATAACAGATCTGGCAACCAGCAACTGCAAAGCAAAATGTTGAAAAGGCTCAGAGCTCCTTATGACCCGTTTCCACTGAGTGGCACGGTTTGGTTTTATCCTAAAAGGTATACCTAAAAGCGAACCGTACCACTGTTTTGATACCCTTTGCAAAGGGACCCTTGCACAACAAAAGGGTACCAAAGGCAGAGCTAGACGTGCAGTTGACGTGCTGTTGGTTTGGTGACACACGTCACTCGCTCTTGCAACAAGCCAGGAGAATGAAAACCAAGGAACTGGCATTTTTAAATACACAGCCGAGACATTACACTGTAATAATATATACATATAACAATGAGCCATGGTCGACCCGAGCTTAAACAAACCTTGTCGTTGTCTTGCCACAAAGCCAAGAAGGGGAGCAGAATCTAACCTGTGCTTTGTAGCTGGTGATCGCTTGCAGCACGTCTATATTTGAAGTAACAAACTTCTTGAGCTCATGATGATAACCTGCGCATGATTATTGAAGCACTTCTGATATCCGATCTTTTCAGAAACAAGCACGAGAGTGAAGCCGGAGAAAAAAAAAAGGAGCAAATGATTCTTTCAGCAACCTAAAACATGAACAAACTGCCCTGTTTAACTATTGTCATCACCTTTTGGACTATTATGAACTCTGAATGACGGATTTACTTTCTAACAAGAGGTTACATGTGCTGGTGAAGATTGAGGATACAGATGAGAGGCTTGCACTGACTGTGGGCTATATGTTGCATGTTGTTTTTGAACCCAAATAAGGACTAAATGTATGCTGTGTGTAGTTTTTCTGTAATTGGTAACAAATCGGAGACTGTAAGGGTCTGTATGTGTTCATATATGTGGCATTTATTTATTTATTTTATTTTTTTATTTATTTTATATAATTGGTGATCACTGGCCTGCAGTAACGTCTGCAACTTTGTTCCTGGAGGTCTGGTGTCCTGCATATTTTAGCTTCAACCCTAATCAAACACACCTGAACAAGCTAATCAAGGTCTTACTAGTGTTTAGTCCGAAACCGCAAACTTCCATACTTTACAGTACGCTAAAATCAGTATGCGAACTGAGTAGTATGTCCGAATTCATAGAATTGCATGCTGCGCTATCGCATGATGCCCCACGAGCGAGTTTATGAATGGGAGTGAAGTGACACAACTGACGCAGGTAGGTCATGTGACCATGACAAAATGGTGTCTGTAGTATGTCCGAATTCCGTTCATACTGCTCACATTCATACTGTACAGAACGTACTTTTTCTAATGGCTGAGTAGTACGTTTAAGATCAAATCCGGTACCTACTGAGTAGTAGGTGGTTTCGGACGCAGCCTAGGTATACTTGAAACACCCAGGCAGGTGTGTTGAGGCAAGTTGGAGCTAAGCCCTGCTGGGCACCGGACCTCCAGGACTAAGATTGTTGACCCCTGCAGTAGGCTATTTAATTGATCTGCATTTATAATCAAATTATGTTCATAGAAAGGTTATAATGAACATTTATACACAAGTATTTAGGTGTATAGAGCATCTGTGTTGTGAGAAGTGATTCTCATATGATATGTTAACAACCCTTACAGCTTTAAGCTGTGGTCACACAACACTTTTCTTGCCAAAGACTTCCATTCATACGCATGCGAATGCATTAGACCGGAAATGCAAGCTTGTGCGACAAGTTTTGCAGTTTGCTGCTTGGCAAAGCTCAAGCTTGGTGAACTCTGACCTGCAAAATCACATCACTGCGTGAGACCAATCAATGATCAAAACATGACCTCTCTGGACAGAAATTTAAAATATGGACCAATCGCTCGCTTTTTTAAATGTCTAATCATCTTGTTTGATCTCGCCCCTTTTCGCAGCGCTGTACTACAAGCAAGCGCAAGCTCAAACTGTAATGTGACCGCAGCTTTACTTTGACATCTCATTGAGCAAGAATGACGTAGACTGAAGCTTTTTATCGTACACCACGCCCACCAAAAGAGTACCATTTTTGCATTGAAAGCACAAGCCTGAAAAAGGTGACGCGTACCAACCCATACTGTACCGTATTGTACCACTCAGTGGCCATTATATGCCCTTCCAGCGAAACCGGAGCACCCAGAGGAAACCCATGCGAACATGGGGAGAACATGCGAACGCCACACAGAAGTGCCAACTGGCCTAGCCAGGACTCGAACCAGTGACCTTCTTGCTGTGCCACCTTGCCGCCTTACTGGATTTTTATTTTTAGTATAATAGAAGTCATTTATTTTGTTTGGTCGCTATTAGACTGTGAAATATTCAAGCTGATCTAACACACGCAGACAGATGTGATGCGATTTTGATGGAATTTATCTCTCCTGTTCCATGGACCCGCCATGGCTTTCCAGCAAGTGTGTATGTTGGAGAAAGTGTCCCATCATTCTTGTCTTCAGTATGAAAGTCATTCCTCCGTCAGACTCGATCCAGGGCCAGATCCTGCCACGGATGTCCTGCTGAGCTTTCGGTCAGTGCTTTGATCTCCTATGCAGTGGTTTTAAGGCATTTTGTTGATAGTTCTTCATACAAGTCAAACGCTTCATTAATGGAGACAGTCGAGCGAGGGACAGCTGGACTCATAAATATCCACAGTATGAGGGAAATATAAACAGCATAAATTGTAACCCTGACATTCTGTGCCCACATACAAAGTCAGAAGGTGCAAGCAAGAGATCTGCGGCCTTCCTGTCAGAGTCCACCTGTTTCTGCTTCTGCCGTGGAAAAAGACCAGAGAGACACAAAGGATGGAAAGAAAGACATATGGAAACAGGAATGTGCTTTTCTCAGTCCCCACTGTCAGCAGTTCTCTGGGCTATTTTGGAGTTCCACCGTGCATCTGTTTCTGAACAATTACAATATTTCTCCATCGTAAGCAAAGGCCAATATTGTGACTTTCTATTTTTTAATTTTTTTTTTCTACCACTGAGGTTTTTTTGGTTATTAGTACTTTTATTTATCAAGGACACAATAAACTGATCAAAGTGACCGTTAGAAAATGTTTGATTTTAAATAAAAGCAACGGAAAAAGTAATCGGCCATACTGGAGCCTCAAATAAGCATTTTTTAATGATTTGTGACAATTCAGCTTTGAATCAGAGGAAAATACTAAATGTAAAATAATTTCACATTGAAAACATTTTAAATTAAAAAAACATACAGAAATTTACCGTAAAGTAATGGATGTTAAATTACAGAGATTTACCGTAAAATAACAGGTGTTAAATTACAGAGATTTACCGTAAAGTAATGGATGTTATATTACAGAAGTTTACTGTAAAACAACAGATGTTAACTTACAGAAATTTACCGTAAAGTAACTGATGTTACATTACAGAAATTTACTGTAAAATAACTGATGTTAAAGTACAGAAATTTACCAAAGACTATGGATGGTAAATTTACAGAAAGTTAGCATAAAATAACTGATGTTAAATTACAAAAATTTACCGTAAAGTAACATGGTAAATTACAGTAATTTATCATTAAATAATGGATGTTTAATTAAAGAGATTTACCGTTAAGTAATGGATGTTATATTGCAGAAATTTACTCTAAAATTATGGCTGTTAAATTACAGAAATTTACTGTAAAATAATGAATGTTAAATTACAGCTATTTACTGTAAAATTACTAACGTTAAATTACAGACTTTTATCATAAAATAACGAATGTTAAATTAAAGCTATTTATCGTAAAATAACTGATGTTAAATTACAGCTGTTTACCATAAAATAACTGATGTTAAATTGCAGAAATATACCACAAAACAACAGATGTTAAATTACAGAAATGTACGTAATTTAAAAAAAAAAATTTTTTGTTGTAATTTTACAGTAGATTTTTTTTTTTGTATTTTCTTGAGCTCATAATATTTAATATGGAACTGTACATAAATATTGTAGAAAGTTACATAAAATTCATCAATTATACATTTTGAACAGTGCTATAATTCATATATATTGCATTTACATAATCCAGTTGTCCAGCTAATTCTTGATAACAATTGATAAGAATAATTCGGAACATGAAACGGAAAAGTATGTTCAATAAATGTCAATTAAACACACTGCCGCAGTGAAACATAAGATGCTTCCCAGAAAATGTTGGCTTTTATTAAAAACAGGAAATACTACTAATTCTTGGCAAACTCACTTTCTACTTTATGATTGTCTCACCTTCAACATCTGTTCAGAAATAAAACCCGTCTTAGCAATATTATTTGTGCCCTGCTCTTTGAACTACATAAAGCATCCTTTCATGGAGGCTTTATTTTACATACATAAATAATAAAGTTTGAAGAATAAACTATGTTTTGTTGTTTTTCAAACCAAAAGAACACCTGGGGCCTGTTTCAGTAAGGAGGTTCAAACAACTCAGAGTTTAAACTTGAACTCTGAGTTGATTTACCGAGAGATTAAAAACTCAGAGTTTTCGGTTTCAGAACAGCTGATCTGAGTTGGGTCAATCAACTTCGAGTAGACCAACTCAGAGTTAAGCGCACACACCGTGACTTTAAAAAGGCATTATCAATAGAGCGCAGACATTACGAGTGACTATGGCAATATCTTATAAAAGAGATCACCATTTCTTTCTCCAGCTGAACTTGATGTTCTCATGCAAAGTTATAGCAAATATGAGCGTATATATTTGAAAAGAAGCAACCATCAGTAAAGAAGAGACTGTTAGCGTGGGAAAACAGCTGCTCAAGTTAATGCCTAATTTCACTTTTCAAGTATTTAAATATTTAAGTATAATAAAATAAGTAATGTAATTTATGACGTTTATATATATTTTTTCTAAACTTTTTTTACACATTTATTAGTTTTAAATGATTTAGCAGTGCACTTGTGTGTCTGCCTTTTTTATTGATCAAGTGATAGAGGTTAATATAACATTAGAGTAAGCAGTACTAAAAATAATTTTTAGAAAGAATAATAATCCCATTAATCTAGTTACAGTGCATGTCGAAGGTAAATTTGATTTAATTATTTATTAAAAAAGGATAAGCCATTCTCGTACAGTTCTTCTGTGTGTGACTAAAATGTAGGCAATAGCTATGTTTCCATCCAAATATATTACATAAATTTATGTGCAAAACTGCAATATTACATAAAAGATGCGAATAAAATTCCATCCAACAAGTCAAAGAGAAAAAAATCGTCACTTCCTGATTAAACTGGCACCAAATATCAACAGTAAAAACAGAATTTACTGAGGTAGAAGAAGCTGCGTCGTTTATTTAGCCTAATTAATGTACTTGCGCCTCGATTTCAGAAGACCATGCTTTAACACAATGAACACGTGGGGGCGTCTGAAGCCATGAGACGCGGAGACTCTTGACACGCACCAGACGTTCGGAGGTAATTAATAATATACACTAATACTGAAACAGTTAAGGCATTTTAGAATGACTAAAACAATATTTAAGACATGTTACAGTGTGCTCAGCCTGCTGGTTTGTTCACATATTTTCATTATCATATGATCATGATCTTTTTTTAATGTACATACTGTAATTTGTTCAGTAAAAGTGTTCCCATCATAGTTTATGCGCACATTTTCTATCGAATAAAAGTTTATCCTTCTCAGTTATGCGCATTTTTTATCCATTTTTAAAAAGTTATGTGCATCATGACGTTTCTATCAATCGTTTTTATGCACATCTCCAAAATGAGCATTAAAATAGGTGGGTGGAAACGTAAGGCTAAGGCGAGAAATACTGCTTCATCTTTAAAAAAGGGGAGGAGACCGACAGAAACTCTGAGTTTAGAGAATAAAACCTGCTTCTGACCAGGTTAGATTCACAGAGTAAGTTACCACAGTAACTGACTCTGAGTTAAAGTTACCTCTCTTTCAGAAACAGGCTTGACTTACCCTGCTTTCTCGAGTTTAACAAAACTGCCATTTTGAAACGGAAAACCCAGAGTTTCTCTCATTTCAGGGTTAAAATACTCTGAGTTTTCAGTTAACCTCCTTTCTGAAACAGGCCCCTGGTCCTGGAGACATTTTTTTTACTTTAAGAAATATCTTAATTCTTGTAATGCTTCACTACACGTAGTCAACTGATAGAATATAAACATATGTAAATGTTTGGTGCTTCAAGCATTGTGTATCTTCACGGTGCATTGTTTCATATTCAGATAAATGCTGCTTACAGGGACTTTCTGGAGACTCGTATTGTTCTTATTGTTTGTTTTTGGTGAAACTGAGGTCAAACGTCGCTTTTTTTTCCGACAGTATAATGTCATACTGCTGACATTGTGTATTAAGTATGCATGCGGTAGATAGAGTACATCTGTAAATAAACTCTCAAATGACATATTAAGTTTGACAGTTTTTACTAGCAGCAGTGCTCCAAATGGCCAACGTCTCCAAACCCCTGTTTGAAATTACACTGGCATTGAAGCTTCAGTTTAAAACCTGGATCACATCCAGGAATATGACAGTAAAGTTTGCTTTAAGTCTTTTAGTACCCTACAGGACGGTTTTGTAGCATGCTAAAAATCTTTCATTTGGTGTCTCATGCACTTTATTGTATACTGTTATGTTTTTATATACAGTAAGTTAATCTAAAATCTGCTGAAGTTGCCTGTTAAAGGTTCAAAAATTAAAATAAAGTTTTTTAGATGTCGGCACAGTGGCTCAGTAGTTAGCACTGTCACCTCACAGCAAGAAGGTTACTGGTTCGAGTCCTGGCTGGGCCAGTTGGCATTTCTGTTTGGAGTTTCGCGTGGGTTTCCTCCAGGTACTCTGATTTCCCCACAGTCCAATGACATGCAATATAAGTCAATTGGGTAAATAAATTTGAATGAGTGTGTGTGAATGAGTGTGTATGTGTGTTTCCCATTGCTGGGTTGCGGCTGGAAGGGTATTCGCTCCATAAAATATATGCCGGAATAGTTGGCGGTTCATTCCGCTGTGGCGACCCCTGTTAAAAAATGGACTAAGCTGAAGGAAAATTAATGAATGGTACAAATCAGTGACAATATTTGCGTCAACAACTTTTTCATGTCACCTTATACTTTTCTCACACAGTTTCTCATGAAATCTTGACCTATCAAATGCTCTCTAGTATTTGCTTCTGATATGTTCCGCTTGATTTCACTGACAGAGTCATTTTCTGAGTGAACAAACCAAAATTGTCCAAATGACTTATCTAAATAACCTTACTTTCCAAGTTAACCGTTAAGTCTTTAAATTGCACTTTAAGCTGAATGTTAGCATCTTGTAAAATAACTAGTAAAATATTACTCTATAATAGGTCACTAGAGCAGAAAAAATGCTTTTTGAGATCTCAAATTTCTCTCATTTGTGCCTGCTCTTATGTAAATCCACCAGAGGATAGCTGTCGACTGACCGACTGACCGATAAACCCAACCGATAGTGTTTTCAAGAGCACTGACTGACCCGCTCACAGACTTCACTAAATCCAACCGACAGTGTTTTCAAAAGCAATCCAGAAAAAGAAAAGCCCTTGCAGCAGCCTGATTCTTACCACGTTTTCAGATTTGACCACATTCTCACTCTGATATTTACTTGGCTGTTTTATATTACCTACTTTCTGGAACCATTTTTTCCCGGACCTTTTTGTCACAGTCAATTCCGCTCTGCGTCTCAAATCCTCAAACGTACTTGGCGAGCCACTGGACAAAAATTTTGTTAATGTATTAACATTTAAGTTTAAGCTAAATGTAACTAAGACAAACTCATGAGCTGTTAATATATAATTATGTCATGACTGTACATAAAGGGGCACATCATCGTCATCAACCCATTCTTAACTACTCTTAAGTTAAAAATGGGCTAATGATGATGCACCCCTCCAAGTAAAGTCATGACATAATTATACATTACCAGCTCATGAGTTCATCTTAGTTACATTTAGCTTAAACTTAAATGTTAATTCATACATTCACGAATCATTGGTTGATGATTGTTTAATTAATCATAAACTAATTTGGTAATTAATACATTAATTAACAAACAATCATGTAATAACAAGTAATTAAGGTTGCTGTTATTTACATATGAACTCCTGTGAATCATGTTTTAGTTTAAGTTAGTTCACGATTAGCGCATGCTTTAGGACAGGGATGTCAAACTCAATTCCTGGAGGGCCGCAGCCCTGCAGTTTAGTTCCAACCCTGCTCCAACACACTTACCTGTAGGTTTCAAACAAGTCTGAAGGACTCCATTAGTTCAATCAGGTGGGTTTAATTAGGGTTGGAACTAAACTGTGCAGGGCTGCGGCCCTCCAGGAATTAAGTTTGACATCCCTGCCTTCGGGGCTGATTGCACCGAATGTGTTTATGCATTGAGAGGCGCCTCTTTTGAAAGGTTTACTAATGGCCGCAAGCTTTTTGCTCGCGGCTAACGCACCCTGCGTTTTAACCACCTGCTGTGCCTCGCTTTTTTGCCCTCACGCACTGTGCGTATACAGTTGGATAAATGTCAACGGTGTGCGGATAAAGCGTGTTACACTGTAAAAAAAAATCCATAGCTAGGTTAGGCTAGGCTAGGGTGCCGGAAAATAAAGTAAAATAGCTCTTGTTAAATTACAGAAGTATACCTAAATTTCCTTAAATTTAAATTTCTGTTTTTTGACCTCTGTTACTTTACAGTAAATTTCCGTAATTTAACAGCCGTTATTTTCACCCCAGCTGCCAATAATAAAATGTAAAATTAAGATTTTTTTTTACAGTGTACGTTAGTTGCATCTTTTCATTCTCCAATCAAATGAAAGCTGAGGCGGGGTTTCCGTTGAGGCGCCTGCTGTGTTTGTGTTGCCGAGACAACAACGGAGACTTTAGAAGATAGAGGAGAGACTTGGGGTTGCAGTTTTTAGTTATCTGGTGCTGTATGAATCTCAAATCTTGAATATCACAATAGTATTAGATTATATTAATTATATTAATATCAACAGCAACACTCTTGCACAATACCCAGCTGATTCAGTCATTGCCTAGCAACATAAAGCACACTGCGCTTCTTTTGATCTTGTCAACAAAAAAGGCACTGATGGCGCCTTGCGTATTTGTAACGTAAATGCTCGTTCAGTGTGAGATCGGCCTTAACTCACCATTAGTTCTTAGTAATGTTTAGTTTGTGTTAATACTTCATTATTCATGTACTGTTATTGTAAAGTGTTACCAACGTGTGTGTGTGTGTGTGTGTGTGTGTGTGTGTGTGTGTGTGTGTGTGTGTGTGTGTTTTAAACTTTATATCTCTACATGTACTAAAGTATTAATAAAAATGTACAATTGCAGTACATTTGTTGTTTACCAACGGTTGACAACCCTGAAATGCAGGACAGATTTTGTTCAGGGATTTTGTTTTCATCATTTCATTCTACTTCTTTCACACATATTTCCCCAGCTCACTTTTTCCATTTTAATGTCACTTTCTGGCATGGCGAGGGCTCAAAACAGAAGGATGGCCAGAATTGTCCTTTCTAAAATAAACATGACAGTGTCTGGTTTATTGTTTTAGAAAAGCAGGCTTCATAACCCTGGACCACACAGACATGGCATGAGATTTGAGAGGGAACCGAGAACTGGCATGACTATGGGCTTAAACACAGCCGCTAAGTAATGGAATCAGATGATTAGCCTAGCATCTAAGAATGAGATTTTCCTTTTAAAAGGATTTGTACAAGCCTCGAGCGTTTCCTTTCCCGATGTATGTCACATACTAGTTTTGTTCATTCGGCGTGAAATGGCCAGGAGAAAAGATTTCTCAATAGACATGCTGTCATATCAAGTTATATTCAATAACAAAATAAAACTGCTCTCGAGGGCATTCATCATGCTCAAGTGACACTCGGAGACTCCTACAGAGATCAAGTATGCAAACATAGACTTGCACAGAATGACGCAGATTTGAAACACTTGCGACTTCAAAGTGTTCTGAGAGCTCTCGGTTGCTTTAAAGGGACGGCTCACCCCAAAAAATGGAAATTCAGCCATTATTCACACACCCAGGGCCATTTGTTTTCCTTTTTGAACCATAAAAAGGAGAAATTTTTTAAATCATTCTGTTTGCGCTTACCCATATACCTGACAAAAGTGTTGTCGTCTATCCAGGTTTTAGGAACAACAAATAATAACGTCACTTCTAGTTGATCATTTGGTATCAGAAGTGGCTCATGTGAAAGGCAAAGGCCTGTAGATTACACTTATTTTACCAAATTAAAATATGATCATGTCTTAATTTATTATTATTCAATTAGGACAGTAAGGTCTGACTTTGCTTAGACAAAAGTCTTGTCACTTAATAGAAATAATTTCCAGTATAAAATGCAAAGTCATGGTGCAGTGGAAAAGCATTAATATTGTGCATGACCCCCATGACCTTGGCGACTGCATCCATCCATCTCTGCAATGACTCAAATAACTTATTAATAAAGTCATCTGGAATGGCAAAGAAAAAAAAAACTTCCTTGCAGGACTCCCAGAGTTCATCAAGATTCTTTGGGTTCATCTTCAATGCCTTCTCCTTCATCTTACCCCAGACATGCTCAATATTGTTCTAGCTGGTAATCCTGGAGCACCTTAACCTTCTTTGCTTTGAGGAACTATGATGTGGAGGCTGAAGTATGAGAAGGAGCGCTATCCTGCTGAAGAATTTGCCCTCTTCTTTGGTTTGTAATGTAATGGGCAGCACAAATGTCTTAATACCTCAGGCTGTTGATGTTGCCATCCACTTTACAGAGCTCTCGCACACCGCATACTGAATGTAACCCAAACCATGATTTTTCCTTCACCAAACGTGACTGATTTCTGTGAGAATCTTGGGTTGATGCTGATTCCAACAGGTCTTCTGCAGTATTTATGATGATTGGGATGCAGTTTAACAAATGATTCATCAGAAAAATCTACCTTCTGACACTTTTCCAAATGATCAACTAGAAGCCAACTTATTATTTGTTGCTCTTACAACTTGAATCGACGACAACACTTTTGTCAGGTAGTGTATACTGCTAGCGCTCAAATTTATTTTTCTGTTTTTTCAAACTACTTATTATATTGTATCCGTCATTCATTGATGACTTTTCAACTTACTAGCCATACCCTAGCAACCACTTACAGCACCCTTGCAACTGTCCCATAGACTTCCGTTGTATAAAAAACAGCAATTGACTTTACATTGGACATACTAACAACATACCAATTCATACTAGCAATGTACTAATCCATACTAAAAACATCCTAACAAACATACTAATCATACTAGCAACATGCTAATTGACTCTAAATTAATGCTAACAACATGCTAGCTTAAAACCTGCTAACATTTATGCACTTATTTCTCAATATGACTGTTTAAAACTACTTCATTTATTTAAACTTTGAAACTTCTTCAAACTTTCAGACGAGGCTTTTTCAAGCGACCATAAAGTTTGTCTATGAACTTTACTTTGATAGTTTAAAATGAGTTAAAACAACCCAACTTTTAAGGTTTTTAGGCACACCTTAATTGTTGTATGTTCAATCCACTTAAATTTGTCAGAACGATCAGGCTAACTTAATTTGCTTTGTAGCAACATGAAGGAATTGTGTGGAACCCAGCATTTTTTACAATGTTCTGTAGGTAATCTAAAAATATCAAATACATTCTTAAAGGGGCTAATAATAATGACCTTAAAATAAAAAAAAGATTTAACTGAATGTATTCCTTGTGTGCATGTGTGTGTAATTAAAGTCAATTAAAAGCTTATAAATGTTAGCTAAAAGCATTTTAATAGCCAATTCTCAAACGCATTAGCACAGGTCCCTAATGAAGCTCGTGTACAGTTAGCTTGTTCCCTTAAGCAAACACAAAGTGACAGCGTGCATAAATATACAGTATACCGCAAACCCCATTTAGCCTGACCAGCCTTTTATGCACTTTTAATTACAGCTATTGACATCATGGTTAATTGGCACATGCTGGGCAGACAGTTGTTTCCAGCGTCAGTTAGCGCACGAGACCGTAACAGACATCGCTTTTAATGAGCTAATGTAGGACAGACCGTAGTGACCCAGAGAAACCTGAAACAAAGATCTCCAGACAGATGTACTCTCATGAATGTGTGCTAGACTTACTTTAGTTCTGTGTAGAGTAATTTATTGTAGTTTTACATTTAGAACCGTCTGTGTTTCAAATGCTTTTAATCAAATATATATTGAGACCTTACCAAATTAATAAACTTTGTATGCAATTTTTTTTTGCAATATATACACTCGCCAGCCAATTTATTAGGTACACCTGTTCAACTGCTTGTTAATGCAAATTTCTAATCGGCCAATCGTTTTGCAGCAACTCAATGCATTTAGGCATGTAGACACGATCAAGACGATCTGCTGCAGTTCAAACTGAGCATCAGAATGGGGAGGAAAGGTGATTTATGTGACTTTGAATGTGGCATGGTTGTTGGTGCCAGACAGGCTGGTCTGAGTGTTTCAGAAACTGCTGATCTACTGGGATTTTCATGCACATCCATATCTAAGGTTTACAGTGAATGGACTGAAAAAGAGAAAATATCCAGTGAGCGGCAGTTCTGTGGGTGCAAATTCCTTGTTGATGCCAGAGGTCAGAGGAGAATGGCCAGACTGGTTCCAGCAGATAGAAATGCAACAGTAACTCAAATAACCCCTTGTTACTACCGAGATATGCAGAAGAGCATCTCTGAACACACAACATGTCCAACCTTGAAACAGATGGGCTACAGCAGCAGAAGACCATGGATGGATGTGCAGCCGACAAATCTGCAGCTACAAAGGATTAAGGCAGTTCTGAAGGCAAACGGGGGTCCAACCCGGTACTAGTAAGATGTTCCTAATAATAACAGCCAACAAATCTGCAGCCACTGCTAGATGCTATCATGTCAATATGGACCAAAATCTCTGAGGAATATTTCCAGTACCTTGATGAATTAAGGCAGATCTGAAGGCAAAAGGAGGTCCAATCCGGTACTAGTAAGGTGTGCCTAATAAAGTGGCCGGTGAGTGTAAAGTGCTCTGCATAAATGATTTGAAAATGAATATTTATATGCGTTTCTCAGTGAATGTAAACAATTATTTTGTTTTATTAAATAATGATATCAATTAAAATAAGAGATTGGTCATCTAACATTTTTAGAAATAGAAAGATAATACATTTACATTCAAACAAAACAAAAAATACAAACTACAAAGTTCTTTAACTAAATTTAATATATATATTTTTTTATGCGTCTCTTGATTTTTTTTCTGCAATTAAAATTGTATTTAATGTGTTTTTTTGCCAACATATACATTTGGGTGTACTCATTTTTGCTCTGTGATCTTATTTTTATTTGTATTTTTTTTTTTTTTTTTTTTTTAGATCCAGTTTTGGTACTGACTAATCTAATGCAAATGCACAAATATATTATAGTTTTCAAGTCTGGTGTGTCTGTGGTGTGTCCATGTAGTGTCATGTCCCGTTTGATCCATGTTCTTCTGTTTATGTCATGTGATTCCTTTGTTCTGTTTTCTCGCCGTTTGTTAATGTTTATGAGTTCCACCTGTGTCGTACCCCTACATGTATTCAGTTCAGTCTTGTCTTGTGCATTTATACCACTAAGGTCAGTTTGTTCATTGTCTGGGATTGTACTCTCATACTTTGTCCTACCTGTGGTTTTTGATACTCCAGTGCCTAGTGTGAGTGTGTGAGTGTGTGTGTGTGTGTGTGTGTGTGTGTGTGTGTGTGTGTGTGTGTGTGTGTGTGTGTGTGTGTGTGTGTGTGTGTGTGTGTGTTTTTTTTTCTTTTCTTTTTTTGTTGAATAAATGTGTTTTTGATAATGTCTGTGCATTTGTGAATAATCCCGTTGTGACAATTGTAAAGCATCCTATAGAAAATATTAATTCAAAAGAGAGATCTGTAAGGAGTCCACTAATTTATTCTGTATATATTTCTGTTTTTTCATAATCTTTCAGCAGATGACTTGAATAACTCTACAAAACAAATCACAAACATAGAAAACACAATACAATATATCTGAGAAAATATATTTCACAAAATGCCGATTGTTGGGATGGGTGGCATGGTGCCTCAGTAGTAAGCATTGTCAACTCAAGAACATTGCTGGTTCAAGTGGAGTTTGCATGTTCTCCCCGTGTTCGCATAGGTTTCCTCTAGGAACTCCGGTTTCTCTCACAGTCCAAAGACGTGTGAAATAGATGAATTGGATGAACTAAATTGGCCGTATGTATGAGTGTTTTCCAGTAGTGGGTTGGGGCTAAAAGGGCATCCACTGCGTAAAACGTGCTGGAGTAGTTGGTGATTCATTCTGTTGTGACGAACTCGGGTAAATTCAAGACTAAGCCAAAGGAAAATGAATGAATATATGGTTGCTGAGACTCATTGACTTTTCCCTCACGATGGGTGACTTCAAATGTATCAAAAATGCTAATCGATTTGATGACAAACACATCAAAAATGCTAATCGATTTGATGTCAAAACCTTGATGTCCATTTGACATCTACACATTGATGCCTTTTTGACAACTAAATAATGACACAAAACTACTATAATATAAAGTTTTATGCATCTGAAAGCTTCATTTACAAATTACAGATTTACACTAGGTGTTAGATCATTACAGTGCATGTAAAGTACCTTAATGTCAAAACGACATTAAATTGACATCAAAAATTAACAGAAAAACTTAGAACTTTTTTTTTTTTTTTTGACGTAATGTTGTTTTAACGTAACTTTGTTGTTTTGACGTTAGGGTACAATGTAAAAATAAATCCTGTAAAATTTGTGATTTTAAAAAACTGTAAGCTGTGTTTGACAGAAATCTATAATTAAGAATACAGTAGAGATGTTGTTCATTTTACGCTATAATTAAGAGAACTGTAAAATTCACAGTAAAAAACTGGCTGATGTGGTTGCCAGAAATCTATCATTAAAAATACGGTAGAGATGTTGTCTAGTTTACAGTAGCAATAACCGTAAAATTATGGGGGGAAAAAATGTAAACTGTGTTTGACAGAAATCTATCGTTAAAAATACGGTAGAGATATTCAGTTTACAGTAGCAATAACCAAAAAAATTGTGCAAAAAAATGTAAGCTGTGTTTGGCAGAAATCTACCATTAAAAATACAGTAGAGATGTTGTTAAGTTTACGGTATAATTAAGAGAACTGTAAAATTCACAGTAAAAAATACTGGCTGCTGTGGTTGCCAAATTTCTATCAAAAAAAATACTGTTTCAATTTTAAAAATACTGTAGTTCAGTTTAAGGTATATTTACAGTAAGAAAATTGTAGCATAGTCAAATTAGATCAAATGGATTTACATTATGTCTTGTTTTTGGTGTTTTATGGAAGTCAAAGGGTACAATAGTCAGCAATCTTGAGAAGAAACAGAAGAAAGAAACTCATAATGCTTTAAAACCCCATGTGGGAGAGTATATGGTAAATACACTAAGTATTCAGCTAAAAAAACAGACTAATCGAATATAAATGAACACTCCATTGCTTTAACTATGTAAACGAAATACACTTAATCTTTTGTAAAGCTTTAAACATTATCATTTCTAGTGCCTGAATACTTTCAACTTAAAAGGTTTACACAGTACGGGCCTTGAAAACACGTGTAAATGATAAACTTTCACTCCACTATGATCTCTGCTTGGCATCACACATCCTGCAACACGACTATATTCCAGATGCACACGTTGCGATGTTGATGTTGAAACAAAATATTATGCAGCCCTAATCTGATCGGTCAACAGTTGACTTTGTGTGTTTTTTTAGTGATTGTAATCCAGTGTTAAATCTTTGTGGTCACTTGGTCAACCAGATACTAAAGAAGAACTGACTGAAAACAAACACCACACCATAAGTATTATTTTGGTTGAGGTGATTTAGAGGAAATGTTCACCCAAATGTGACTCATATTTTACTCCCCCTTAGGCCAACCGAGATGTGGGTGATTTTTTTTTTTTTTCTTCTTCTTCTTCAGTAGAGCACTGAAGAATATTTTTAGATGAAACTGTCATCCTTAATGATTCATAAAATTCAAGTCAATGTCAGATGGCTCTTAGAGAGTGAAAACATATACAGGCAACACAGACTTAAAAACGGTGGCTCCTGATGATACACTGCCGCCCATAGCAAAATTTCTCTGACCCAGATCTGGCCCACACCATCAGCATTTGCTTGGCCTACATGCTGCAGTGAATTACGGTACTTGACTGGACCAAGTCTGGCTTCCATACAAGCGGCAAACATGGACCATATCTGAGCAAAGTTTCAGCCAAGTTAATAACCCATAACTGGGCCTGAACTGGGCCAGATATGTTGGTGTGTCTGTTACCCTGTTACCCTGATGAAGGCAGACTCCTGCCGAAACGCGTAGGTTTCTAGAGATTTAGCCATGTGAATAAAGGCTTTTGAATTTTTAACTATTTTCGAGTGCCTCGGACTGATCTTTGTTGTTATTTAAATGCATTTTAAAAGTGGGTCAAGATTGACTCGCATATACATTTAAACATCTGAGCCAAATACTACATTTGATTTCTGGCCCAAGTCTTGAGTGCCGCCTGTAAGACGGTGTCACCTCAGCCAAACCTGAGCCATGTTTGGCCCACATGCTGCTTGCCAATGCCGGACGAATCCCTGCTGAGCCAGCTTTATGCCAAATCTGGGCCAAAATTCTTTGCTACCTGGGTGAGGTCTTATAAAGCAAAATTAATGAATATATGGTTGCTGAGACTCATTGACTTTTCCCTCACGATGGGTGACTTCAAATGTATCAAAAATGCTAATCGATTTGATGACAAACACATCAAAAATGCTAAACATTTTGATGTCAAAACCTTGATGTCCATTTGACATCTACACATTGATGCCTTTTTGACAACTAAATAATGACACAAAACTACTATAATATAAAGTTTTATGCATCTGAAAGCTTCATTTACAAATTACAGATTTACACTAGGTGTTAGATCATTACAGTGCATGTAAAGTACCTTAATGTCAAAACGACATTAAATTGACATCAAAAATTAACAGAAAAACGTAGAACTTTTTCTTTTTTTGACGTAATGTTGTTTTAACGTAACTTTGATGTTGTTTTGACGCTAGGGTACAATGTAAAAATAAATCCTGTAAATTTTGTGATCTTTGTTGTTATTTAAATGCATTTTAAAAGTGGGTCAAGATTGACTCACATATACATTTAAACATCTGGGCCAAATACTACATTTGATTTCTGGCCCAAGTCTTGAGTGCCGCCTGTTAGACGGTGTCACCTCAGTCAAACCTGAGCCATGTTTGGCCCACATGCTGCTTGCCAATGCCGGACGAATCCCTGCTGAGCCAGCTTTATGCCAAATCTGGGCCAGAATTCTTTGCTACCTGGGTGAGGTCTTATAAAGCAAAATAAAGTTCATTTTATAAAGCCTCAATGTGTCATTAGGACCCATGGGAATTTGGTTTTGCGTGGATATGTTATTTTTGGTCTCAAAGTGCCAGTAGCCAGTATTTCCAGTTGGTTCTTTGATGTCAAAACATTACAAATGTGTAAAAAAAAAAATGTAAATCAATTTGATGTCCGTTAATTAACCTAATGTCAAAACGACATCATATTGACATCTAACAGTGTCATCAAAAAGCGTTGCAAAAATTAATAAAGGATAGTTGTGTGCTGCGGCCAGGATTCTGACCAGAAGCAGGAAATCAGAGCACATCACACCTGTCCTCAGGTCTCTACACTGGCTCCCAGTTACATTCAGAATAGATTTTAAAGTGTTATTACTGGTCTATAAATCACTAAATGGCCTAAGACCTAAATACATTACAGATATGCTCACTGAATACAAACCCAACAGATCACTCAGATCTTTAGGATCATATAAACTAGAAATTCCAAGAGTTCAGTCAAAGCAGGGTGAATCAGCTTTCAGCCACTATGCCCCTCGCTGCTGGAATCAGCTTCCAGAAATGATCAGATGTGCACCAACATTAGGCATGTTCAATCAACACTGAAAACACATCTGTTTAGCTGTGCCTTTACTGTATGAGCACTGTGCTACGTCCGACAGATTGCACTATTATGTTTTCCGTTTTCTTTTTCATTCTTTTATAACCTATTTTAACACATTTTAAATAGTTTTTATCTGTTTTTAATCATTTTTATTGTCTGCATTTTATGTCCTAAACTTGTCTTTTTTATTCCTGTTTATGTAAAGCACTTTGAAATGCCACTGTGTATGAAATGTGCTATATAAATAAACTTGCCTTGCCTCGCCTTGCCTTGATCAATTTGTGACATATTGTCATTGCCATTGTTTCCCAGCAGACACACAATGTCATAAGACATTAATATTTGGTTAGATTTAGGTTGCCAGTGTCTGAAAAGACAAAATAACTTGATTTTTAATTTACTTAAGTTATAAAAGTAAAAGTATTTACTGATGAATGTTTATTTAGGTAGTAAAACTGAATGACCAAAACATCATGCTAATAACCACACTGAAAATTCATAATTCAAGTGATGATGTGAAACTCTATTCACACACTGAACCCCTTTCAGACCAATTTGGAAAATCATTTATCGAAGACTCACTCTGAACACACCCAGCAGGCACACAACGTCACAAGACGTTAATATTAGGTTATATTTAGATCATGACATCAGGTGACCAAATTTCATTATCTAGCCAGCATCTAATGGCAACATTATTTTATCATCAATTAACGACATCAAATGAAGTTGATATTTTGTTGATGTTAGGTTGTGTTGGAAAGTAACCAAAATCCAATGTCGAGCCAATATCTTAAACCAACGTCATGTTGACTTCAAGTACTGACATTTATTTGTTTGGGGTGGTTTCGCCCAAAGTGCCATTTAAACTGGAACCACCACTGTTCCAACCATTAGAATTCACACTGTTTCTTTAGTCTGTGTTTGTTTATACAAAACAAAAATAATAATAATTTAAGTCACATCTGAATTAGTTGCAGACATGTAAAGACAAAATTATGCAAAAAGATACATTTTTTCATTCCCATTCTGAGTCACATCTAAATGTGAATTTTAATCAGATACACAGTATATATCAGATGGCTAGACATCCAATCTATCCTTATGACACAGATGTACATGTAAGCACTCGTATATGAAATCAAGGCTTGTCTTGTTTAGACTGAAATTTTGTACCCATTCCTTCTCGCCAAATTTGTGGAATTTTGGCTTCCAGGTCTGGTCTACAGCTGTTGTGTCCCCGATGTGGAAAACATTAAAGCTGTCTTTAAGATTGCAGTCTTTAAAACATTTTACTTTCTTGTTGTTTTAATTGTTGTCTTTTGAAAACATGAATTATCAAAAGTGCATCTACCATTTATGGGTCAATCATTGTGCTCATATTAAATGACTGGAATCTTTTTGGGCTTTAGATTAATTTAAACATGGATATCGGATTGGAGTTGAAGTGTAAACAGACGGGCCAAAAGGAAAAACAAAATGGATACACACAAAAGATCAGGGATAGTTCCCCCAAGAATTGAAATTTACTTACCATTTACTCACTCTCAAATCAGTTCTAAACTTTAAATTTGAAAAAGTGGAATATTTTTTATCTGTTAAACACAAAACAAGATATTCTGAAGAATGTTCTGGGGTAAAAAAAGAGCCATTGACATCCATGGTAGGAACAAAACATGCAACTATTTTTCTAACATTGGATTTGAAACAAGTGAAAGTCGAGTAAATAAATAATGTTTCCATCCATCTGTTTTTATGCGCATCTTGGAATATTGCATAAAAATGCTTAATGGAAGTAAGGTTTATTTATAACCAATTTCGAGAGGATCAAGTTCTTATGACTGCTTGCACCCGACAATAAGACGATTCCTAAGCCACTGAAAGAAACCCAAGTTCCATATGACAGCCATCTTCGTTTTGAAGAATCCCCCCTTCCACCCCAACTCCTCCTTCTTTCCTACATGGGTGGCACGGTGGCCCAGTGGATAGCACTGCTGCTTCACAGCAAGAACGTCACAGGTTCTAGTCCGTATCAAGCCAGCCGACATTTCTGTGCAAAGTTTACACGTTCCCCCCATGCTCACGTGGGTTTCCCCCAGGGTCAGCGATTACCTCCCACTGTCAAAAAACATGCAACCTAAGTTAATTGACTAATCCAAATCAGCATCATAGACATGCTCCTAGTAAATAGTTATCTCTGAAGAGCAATCACTATCTGTTTATTAGCCTCTACAGCATGGGAGTTCTCAAGATCTACCTGAGCTCAAACTACCGTTTCGCCTAGCAAACGGGAGGGAGCCCCAGGCTCGAGAATCTTATGAGCTCAGAGCTCGCTCCTGGGACAGCATGCCAAACAAGCTTTATAAAAAGTGTGAACTCTTGAAACGCCAAGATGTACACACATTTTGAAAATCATATGCACACAACTGGGTAGGAAAAACTTTTTATGCAATATGAAAACTTGTGCATAAACTAAGATGGAAACACATTTACTTAATAAATTCCAGCATGTGCATCAAAAAAGTCATGGGATTTTCTTTTACAAGATGATGTAATGACAAAAATAGATGCAATGGGACAGCATTAATGGACAAACCAACTGAAGACATGTTAAACATCTGAAATTGCCTTTTGGTCATTCAAAAATTCCTCAGCCAAAGTCTGTCATCAAAGTGGTTCGCTATTATTATCTTCTAGAACTGTCTTGAGCATCTGCTGTCCAAAACAGGGGTTTTGTGCCTTCAAAAACCTGTTATACTTTGGAATGATCTCTAGTGGAGATCAGAATGGGCCTTGGGCTGGCTATTTAAATTTTAGAAACCCACCTGTTTTCATTGGTCTATAGGAATTTTATGTTTCTGTTTTTGCGTGTTTCTCATTTGCCTCTTCACTATTTCTCTTATTGTTTCTTTCGTTTTAATGATGTTGTAAAGCACATTGGTCAGTCTTGGGGATGTTTTAAACAATAAATACAGTCAAATTGAGCTTGAAACTTTTGACTGCTTTCATTGCGTTTTGTCTTCTGAGTTGCAAGTAATTTGTTTAATAAGAAAAAAGGCCCACAGAGGCTTCTCATACTGCAGCAAACTATGTTTCTCATTTTGATTTTCTGACATCAGTTTATCAGGAAGTGACTTTTACATTTTTTTTTTATGCATTGGAAGTGTTTATGTGATACTGCAGTTTAGCACATAAATCAGATTCGCTTATGGCTAATGATGAAACAGCTAATGATGACAATATTTTTCATTTTTGGATGAACTAAGCCTCACTGTAAAAATGCTGGGTTCAAGGATATTCTGAGCTCAAGGCTCTCTCCCGGGACAGCATGCCAAATACGCTTTAATATCAGTCATCAGCTAAGTGTGAACTCTTGAAAGTCCCAGAGTAACTTCTCCTACTACAGACAATTCAATTTTTCTTTATGATTTTTGGTGGAAGTGTATCAGGAAGTAACGATTTTGTTTTCATGGACTCATTGGATGGAAACGGTGCTTAATTCACAAATGTTTAAGTAATATTTTGGTTTTGTGCATTAATTCACTTCTTTGCAAGGTTACATAGCTTATGGTGACAATTTTTGGGTGAACTGTCCCCTTAAACCTTACACTGGGATCTAAATGCACCCTAACTCTAAACTAGACCTGCACAATTAATCGTTAAAAGATTGCAATCTCGATTCGACCCCCTAAACGATCTTAATCCAGCATTTCTACAATTCTGCCAATCATATTTTCAAGTTCAGGAGAGAAGAAAAGGCAGATGCACGAGTCTTTTCATTGTTTCACACACGTTGCTCAGTGACATTGACACCTCCAAATGATGTTGAATGAATCACATAATGTATTTATAAGGTATAATTCACCTAAAAATGTTATTTTTGTCTTCATATAATGATGTTTTCGCGGCCGGGAGATCACACGTGACGTAAGCTGCTGACAGTGAGTTGTTACCACAGGGCGCACATCTACTTTAGTGAACAGAACCTGCATATGTTGCGAGTAACAGGTAATACATTTGTAAATAATATTCAGTTTGTGGCACAGAGTGATCGTTTGGGAGCCGCGTGTGAAGTATGAACAAGCACTTAGCAGTCAAAATGAAAACGAAAGTGTGCACTTCATTTAAATGATCATATCGCATTTTAGAGATATGATTACGGCAAGCATTTGATATGTTTTTTCTTTCATAGCGAACACACAGTTGTGCATAAAAAATAAATGTTTACAATGTCAGTATAACTACTCTAGCCTATGTATTGTTGAATATAATCTGATAATGGCAAATGTCTGATTTTACCTGTAAATAAAATTGTGTAATATGACAGATTGCAAGCATATATCTCAAACCTAATAGTTCAACATCAGAATTATAAGTAGAATAGAATTATTTATAAAAACCAGTAGACCTACACATAACATTATTATCGAAGTTGTGCCATATGTTTGTTTTTACTATACCTTTATTTTACATATACAGAATCGTGAGAAAATCGTGATCTTTATTTTAAGCAAATAAATCGCGATTCTCATTTTAGCCAGAATCGTGCAGCTCTACTCTAAACTTTAGAAGATTCAGTCCGATTGGTGGCACGGGTTAATCAAATTCACTAAAATAAACTACTAGTGAACTGTGTATGTGAAGTCTTCTCTGTAAACATTCGTGACATACTCAGTGTGAGTTTGAACTAGATCTTCATCCCTTCAGAACAAAAGCGTCTGTGTGTCTATATGGTCTGAAGAATGAAAAAAGGTCATCCGAGTCGAACTAGGCGCTCTTCGTCACGGTAAAATGTGTTTATGGAAATAAATAAATGATTGATGGTTTATTGTTCAAGCTGTCCCAAAGATGTTAAAGGAGTCGTCCGCCGAAAAAAAATTAATCCCTTATGTCATTTTCTTGCGTTACTTTTTCAGTTCTCCCTGTAAATCTACTAACTCCCAATGCATTTTCTCCCCGTCCTGCTCCTTGCATCTGTCAACCTTTGACCTTTGACCCTACAGGAGTGAAAAGAAGCATGTGTCGAGCGTGAAACCGATACCATCACTATTTTCTCTCTCTTATTTTCTCCTCCTATATAAAGGTCAACTGTTTTGACCTCTCCAGCTTCATCTTATCGCCTTCTCCATCTGCTTTCTATCTCTGCGCTGATGTTTATCTGTCTCGCTTTCTGTCGTTTCGTTCTTTTTTTCCTGGATGAACCCCCCCCTCCCCCCATATGTCTACATGACCGAGTGTCCTCAGTGTTTGCTTGTTTGTCACATCTCTTTTTGTCCTTGATTCATTCTGTGTCCTCGTGTCCATTCAGTGTAGTGATGTATGCACAGCTGTTCTTGACAGAGCGAGCTTGAACAAAAAAAAAAAAAACATGTGTTTTCTTTACAAACCCCCTGTTGACGGTGTCTCACCTCGCCTTTTCACTTTTTATGGGATCTGGAATTTTAACAGCCACGGTGTGTTTGACAAGGGCTCAGAATAATGCTGAAATGTGTGGTCAGATAAGGAGAAGACATCAAACACAATCAATTCTGTACTTGATGGTAGATCTAATTAGATTTCTGACTTTTTAATTGCGTATGTTTTTAAATTATACAAGTAAAATCATCTGCCAAAAGATCAAATGCAAAAATAAAAATAATAATAATTTAAATAAGATATTACATGAAATATACAGTAAATAGATACAGTGTATACAGTTCTGTCCGGTTCTCAAAGCTGACTGGCTGATAGCCATGCAATATTGCTGTAATAACAGCACTCATACAGCCTCATCACCCTTGTGTATTACTCCGCCCATATAGAGTGGCAGCAAATGAATAAACTCACTACCGTTTGACAAATATTGCAGCTGTTGGACAACATACTGTACTTTTGAGGCTTTTCAGATGAGCATGTTTAGATTGCAATTCTGCAGTTTATTTATATGGATAGTTTGGTTGGCTGTCTGTTTTGTTTCTAATGCGTGTTCTGTTTTTGCTACTGTAGACTACTTCAGTAGAAAGAAGAAATGCCCGCATGTGTTTAGTGTTTTTCCTTATCGCAAACACAACAGTAATCTGCTAGGGTTTGCAGTGATTTGACTTTTTCGAGGTCAATTACTGTGACCTCCCGGTTGTAACAGAGAAATACTGGGAAATCTCTGTAGACTGATTAGCCTTATAATCTTAAAATGTGAGCAAAATCCTCATTTTAGACATTACGCTAGAGAAGCAATTAAATACTAGCTCTGAAATGACGTTGGTGAATTAATAACGGCTTCTTCTGTTCAGACGTCAACTGCAGATGTAAATGAACAGCGGAAGAAAGTAGTTTCTCATACAAAAGGATTTTTAGACTACATATATATATATATATATATATATATATATATATATATATATATATATATATATATATATATATGTATATGTGTGTGTGTGTGTGTGTGTGTGTGTGTGTGTGTGTGTGTGTGTGTGTATTATATAACATTTTAATATTTTATTGCTAAAATATACAAATAAAAACATTTACTAAATGTTTTAATAGAAAAATAATCCATTTTAATAAAATAAGAATAATATTATATTAATTACATATTAAAAACTATTAAAATAAAGTACTAATTTATTATATGTAACTTTTTATTTTATTTTATAGCAAAATTATTAATAAAATCTTTTATCAAATGAATAAATCCAACAAAAAACGGTTCTACAATAAAAAATGAACATTACACACACCCACATTATAAATTATATATAATTATTATAAATAATAACACATTTGTAAAGAAGGTCAGATAAATATGTTTAATATTATTAACATAGAAAATGCATAGGAGGGTAATAGAATTTGAAGGACAGATCAAGTATTTTATTTATTTATTATTTTATTTATTATTATTATTATTTTCTATTTATTTATTCTTCTTTTTCATTACAACCATTTCTCATGTCTACAGTTGTGAGCAGGTGAACTCGACTAAACGATTGTGGTTATTTTATCTTACACCATGGGAACAATATTAACCTCCTCATAGTGAGTTATGGGCTCACATCAGACGTCTGTCTGAGGTTACACCTTTACTCCATCAACAACTAAAATCCACATTTAACTCTCTGAGCTGACTGTTTGACAAAACACAAACAGCAATGCAGATCAGCCTATAAATAATTAAATGTATCTCGTCTCAGTGGGTCTCTTTACTAATTGTGAATTCAGCTCTCTGCTTCAGCATCTGATGAAGGTTTATCAGCGAACCCAGCTAAAAATAAAACAGATGCGCAGCTGAAACATAACTTCAGACTCGATGCTTCCAGATGTGATCCAAGACATTAGGAACAGACTGGAAACAGCGGCCAGATGCTGGTCAAGTTCCACGGGGAAGCATTATCCTGTATATTTGAGATGATGTAAAACTTACTTTCGCTAGACAGTGAATCAAGGGGGTGGTTGACACAAATGACAGAATGACGAACATGATATTCCCATTAAATCTGGTTACGCTTGCTCAGAATGTTTACTAGTGTGTGGATTGAGCTTCTGGTCTATTAAATACTCCTTAAGGGAAAGCCAGCAAAACACAGCTAATTATAATCCCTGATTCATATGTTTGATATTCACATTAACGCACCAATCATGCTGTTTTTTAATGTTGTTTTGGAGGACACCTAAACAATAGGTTTACATCTGTCCAAGGTTAATAGAAAACAAAACTTTCATTTTTCTCATCAAGTCTACTCTGCTCTGACAAAGTCCCTTTAAAGCAAGTAATTTCACTTGGCAGCCATTTTAGAAACGCCTCTTGGGCAGTATGCTCAAAGGTATCTCACAGCAATTTGTAACCTTTTGATTTAGTGGCTAATTTGTATTAATTTTAATCTTATTCGTACAAATCAGTTTGATTTGCTTATCCCCCAATGACGGTTTTGTTTAGGGGTGGGGTTTCAAAACATAGAAACATCAAAACATCAAAGTCTCCAAAATTGTTTGCCAAGCTTATGATTAAATTTCAGATTAGGAATCACCAATAAAATTAAACAACTGTCTCCTTAGTGTCATTTCTAAATGTTCAAATCCCACACAATCTGCAGAAACTCCTGTCAGAGCCCCTTCCTCGGAGAAGTCTTTTGTGATCGATGATTAGCTCCTGTATTAGTAGGCGGGGCTTCATTTGCCATATCCTCCTGAGACCCCGCCCATTGACTTGTGTCCTCTGTAGTGGACATTGTGTGTCAGTGAATTTTCCTTGAATTTATGAGCTACTCTGTCAAGTCAAGAGGACATCCTGGACTTTCTAGTGATATGTCAATTGATTGGCTGGCATGCTATGAACCACTTCTTACACTGCATCCAAAATGGCTGACATACACATTTTATGGGAAAGTGAGAGGTTTGTAAAATTTAGCTTTTTAAATGTTTTTTTTTAACTATTATTATTATTACATATAAATGTTGATTAAAGTGTCAGGAACAATACATTTAGCTTTCAAAGCTGTTAACTTGTTTGTGTTTCAAAATATCATCCTTTTTTCAATGTCCACTATAGTGGACACCAGGACCATCTTCATGTGATTAATGACTCCATGTTGTAGGGGCAGAACTGAAGCAGAGAAGATTCTTCATAAGATAGTTGAGGGAGACTCTGATTTAGAGTCTGACAATCAGAAAATTAGAGAGTTAAAGACAATTAGAGAATGACAATCAGTTTTAAATCACTTTTGTGTTCAATTTGTTTTGGCTTAACATCACTTCTTTTTTTCTTGAGTTGGGCTCTCTTTCAGACTGAACTGTTTCAGGAATTTCACTACAAAAGGAAAAAAATGCTTTTGTTCTGTTTTTGTTACATTAATATTGGATTATTATCCCTTTAAGCCACAGGTGTCAAACTCAGTTCCAAAAGGGCCGCAGCTCTGCACAGTTTAGTTCCAACCCTAGTTAAACACACCTGATCAAACTAATTGAGTCCTTCAGGCTTGTTTGAAACCTACAGGTAAGTGTGTTGGAGCAGGGTTGGAACTAAACTGTGCAGGGCTTCGACCCTGCAGGAATTGAGTTTGACACCCCTGCTTTAAGCCATTTCCTGTAGAGTTTTGTGATCGGAGTGGCGGTCATTTTGAAATAAAATGGTCCTGTGGTCCACTACAGTAGACATGCTGTAAAATTGAAAAATAACAACAAAATGTAAAAACTTTAAATTGTAGGATTTTTAACCCAAAGGATGTAGGAATTCACAGATCAAAAGAAAAAAAAAAGTCTTCGGGTCTCAGGAGGATAATGACCGTTACACTTTTCCCCATTCAAACGCAAACAAGTGACACGTCTTGTGTATTCTGTAGTCTTTGGTTCTGATTGGTCAGATGGACCACTCTGTTGTGATTGGTCCAAACATCCATAAAGGGTGTACTCACACTATCCTATCCGAACCAAGCCCAGGCGCGTTTCCCGGTTCGTTTGATAAGTGTGAGTGCTCCGAATCAAGCCCAGGCGTTGTTCAGTTGGCCGGCCCTGGCCTGAAAGATGTGTGCCAGAACACGCTTTGGTGCGGCATGTTTGTGGTGTGAGTGCAAAGCACGTATGAGCTTGAATCTAAACACGCAACATCACTTTTAAGAGACTGTTTCATATAGATTTATTAAGCATTCTTACTTTTCAATGAACGTGAACTGCCATAGTTTAATAAAAATGCAAACCAATCGTTGCACGTAAGTGTGATGTAGAAGTGTGGTTTCCACACCCACTAAACTGATTGTCAGATGCGTATTGACATGTCTAATATATCAATTAACAGTAAGGAGAGTTTTAGTAAGGGAGATCTGCTTCATTCTTGTCTGTCACTGTGCTGTTTATCTACATGAAGGCTACACACACTGACAAGCATGTGGGAATGGTGGGCGGGGAGAACCAGCTCATTTGCATTAAAGCCACAGGCAACAAAAACAGCTACAATGTCATAAGAGCTCAATTGTTCCAGGTTTATAAAGTTATAATAAATAATCTGATGTTGTGTTGAGCTGAAAGTTTACAGACACGTTCTTGAGGCACAAAAGACTTATATTAAATCTTGAAAATGGGTAAAATAGGTGCCTTTAAATGATTTTTAATGCCAAAAAGTGAAAAAACATTATAAACCCATGTCACCTAACATTTTACATTTACCTAAAAGTCACAGCGGCACATAAAATATCGATGGATTATAAAAAATATCAATAGATGAATATGAAATTGCTAAATGTGCTCGTTTAGGGTGACTTACTGTAAGACCCAAAGTAAAATACAAACCCAAAATAATCCCGCACAGAGAAGCAGACTTGAAATCAATGATTGATGCTTCATATGTGATCATAAAACCAAGGTTATTCCGGAGCCTGCAGCGTGTTTTAACATTCATGCTGTATCCAGACCATGCGTATAGCTCATTTTCAGATGTTTGAAATGGTTTATTCAGAGGAGAGAACACCTGGAAGGCTCCACACATGCTGGTATACCTGGACTTCTCTCGTACTATATGATCTAAAATTGATGATTAACCATGGGTCGCTTGTGTTGCAGAACCAAACAGGTGCTCTTTGAAAATGACTTTCATATGATGTGCCGTGTGGCTAATTCGCCAGCAATTAGTTGCTCAGATGTTCTTCTAATATTAGCGTGCAAGTCGTTATTGCATGAGATGAAGCGAGGAGAATTACTTTTGCACATACTCAGGCCTAGGAGTGAGAAGGTTCCTTTTAAATCGTTTTTTAATTTATTTATATTCCCTTTAATCCAGTTTGTAATATAATCTTTAACATTACTCGAGTGTAACTTTTAATACTTTGAAATAAGATAAGTAGGGTTTTCTAAATAAAAATGACATCCACAAAACTTTGGACTTTTAATTCATATATATATATATATATATATATATATATATATATATATATATATATATATATATATATATATATATATATATATATATATAATATCTCGATTTTAGCATCCATCCTATTTCTATAAGGAAAAAATCCAGACAGTTTTCAATACTCAAAAAGACAATGAAATTAGCTTTTTGAGGTGAATGATCGGGGTACATTGTTCTAGTTTTTTGTGTCTTCCTGGAAACATGTATAAGCTGCTGATAAGCAGAATTAAATAATGCCTGTCATGATTTTGCCAAGTATGATACAATCCTAAATTAACATAATTTTTGTTCGAAAATGTAATCCATACCACTAAACCCAACCATAACTGTAAATTATTCCCAAAATCAGAGGGGAATAATTGTTGAATAACAACAATCATGTAGAAGTGCATAATCGTAAGCCTAAACTTAAAATAAACTGGAAACATATCCCTTAATTCTAATTGGCTGATTGGAATGTTGTTCCAGGACCAACATAAATGTTAATCCAGAATACTCTGAGAAATCAGGTTGGCGACTAAATAATAAAATGTCATCTTTAAACAGAATAGGGTAAATGTCATCTTTTTCAAAAGTTTACACCCCCTGCACTTAGTGCATCGTGTTTCTTCGCTGAGTATCTGTGAATGTTTTTACTTTTAGTAAATGTTATGTTTGAGTCCCTCAATTATCCTGTGTGTGAAAAAAATGGATGTCAA
Source organism: Danio rerio (assembly GCF_052040795.2). Taxonomy (NCBI): domain Eukaryota; kingdom Metazoa; phylum Chordata; class Actinopteri; order Cypriniformes; family Danionidae; genus Danio; species Danio rerio. The sequence continues at coordinate 9,661,723 of NC_141039.2, forward strand.
AATAACCATCATTGTTAGAAAATGGTCAAATATAGGCTGTAAACATCAAAATTTGCAAGAGCTGTGGACTTTCCTGAATTCAATTTTCACCTTGTCTTAATGGGTATATGTAAACATTTGTTATGTGAAATAGCTTATAGCAGATAGCGGAGTATTAATAAACAAAATAATATGCTTGTTACATTATTGAAGAGTATGTACTATTACGAGCAGAATTTTACTTACCTTATGATTTTTAACATTGAGACAGAGTCAAACTACTTCAATTGTACTTTAACTGGAGTTTCAAGAAGAAAGTCCTTAATTGGCAATACCGTTTACATTAATGTCTAAATTAAATAAATTAGTTTAAAATTGAGTGAAATACAGCTTCCCTTATAGGGTCACACTTTATGTTGATGTTTTGTTTATTGAATTTAAGTTGCATTGCATCTGTGTAACTGTCATTAGATTATAAGTAGACTGTTAGGTTAGGGTTAGGGTTTGTGTAAGTTGACGTACTTGTAAAGTTTCTCATAGTCAGTTAAATGTCTGTTGAAGCAGTATCAACAGATATTAAGCGGACTGTCTGATAATTCTCAAATGGACCATCAAAACAAAGTGTTCCCATAGTTTGTTTTTCCTCATAAAAATACTCTAATACAGTAGAAATACTTATAATAATAATAATAATAGTGGTGAGGTAAAAATAGTTACTGTCTTTCCACCATTGTTCAAAAAATCCTCACGTTGGGCATCTAAAATACTTTTCGAGTGTAACTATAATCTGATTCCTATCCATTTCAAATGTAACTGTAATGAGATAAATAAGGGACTAAGCCGAAAGAAAATGAATGAACTGTAATGAGATACACTTACTAATATATTGTATTTTAAATATGTTATTAAATGAACATATTCCGTTACTCTCCAAAACTGCTTGGCTAAATGCGAAATGTAGTGCAGATCTGACAAATGAAACATTTCAGTCGAGGTCAGCCACACTTAGCTTTGCTCAGACCGCTGAAAACCTGCCTGGGCAATGATCCTCAAAAGCTTGTATTTATCTGTGGGGATTTACTAATAGCGGGACAGATGGGATGGCTGTGAGGGAGGGTGAAGAGTTGAAACAGTTAAACATGGCTGTCCGGCACACGAGAGGATCCATATGGAGACAGGAGAGTATTAGTGTAGCGTTCGTGTATACAGAGTGGGGGGGTAGGGAGTCGGGTGAAGGCTTTACCTCTCAAATCCTCTTAGCAATGAAACGGGTTGATTTTGATCACCCTGCTTCCCGTTTCGTGTGGGATGAGGATCTGTCTGAAGTTAATAGCAATGCATTTTTTTAATGCGTTGTTTCCTGTTTGATGATTGCGGGAGGGTTTAAAATTTGAGATTTACTGCTTAAAAAGTATTTCAGGAAGGGTTTTCCATTGGGAGGTTATATGAGAGATAGTCTACTGTATGTTTAAGTTTTCATAATTTTAATTGGTTTATTTTTGATCCATTTCTGTATAGAGAACAATATTAATTTAACAAAAATAAAATAAATTTATTCATTCATTAATTTTCGTTGGGCTTGGTCCAACGCAATCTCATGGCAATTCGTAACTTTTTGATTTGGTGGCTAATTCGTATGAATTCGTACAATTTATTTTGTACAATGTAGAACGATTTGCTCATTACCCAATGATGGTTGGGGTTAGGGGTGGGCTTGGGTGCCACGCCTCCTTTTTAATATCGTACATTTTTGTACGACTGAACTCATACAAATTCGTACGAATTTGCCACTAATCCTGCAAAACGTAAAATACTTATGTTTCCTTGTGAGATTAGGCTGGCTTGGTCCCAGTGATAAGCACAGTTACTCAGCAAAATTAACGTTAAAGTGAGCGGCGTTCGTCTGACCAGTCCATTTGCGTTAGCACCCTCCCAATGAAGATTGGACGAAATAGCCAACCATCCAGCCCGAAATATACAACTATACTATACATTTATGCAACTAAATATACATCTCATTGAAACTTTAAGTGTTTTTACAAGAAAGAAGTTCTACATGTCTTTGGAGGCCAACACTTTTTCTGTGTGGTCATGTGCAAGTAATAATGTTCCATGATAACCAAAACTTTGCAGTGCTAAAAACTGAGGTTCTGCCTAGCCAAAGACAAGGAAAGAAGACGTATCTATACAAGGCCTGGGTAATTATCAACAAGCAAAACAACTACATTCTGACAGCGAACTGCACCTGTACGACAGGGTATGTGAACGACATGTTTACATTTCTTAGGATTCAGTGTCTGCAGTTTAATTCACCATATTTAACTGTTTTTGCCGAAATCATTGCTGTAATCAAAAACGAGTAATGAATAAGATTCAGCATAGTGTGAACTTACCTGATATGAAATGAGAACTGCAAAGTCGAGCATTTTTAGCACCCGGGCTTATTGTGGAAATGTAGCCCCGCGGACGTTTCTGCAGACTGTGAGATATGTCCCGGGAGGTACATATTCGAGCGTTTTTTGTTTTCGCGGATCTGCGAGAGGCCGCTGTGCGCGCTTTTTCGCGTCTCGGCCGCCTCTCGGGAGCGCGCGGTGTTCGCGTCCGCGCTGTTCTCGCGCGAAAAGCCGCTGGATCGGCCGACCCGGCCGCCCTCCTCTTCCTCCTCTTTTTCCTCCTTCCCTAAACCCGAGCGACGGTTTGCAAAAGCCGTCCAGAAAAAAAACTAAAAAGCAAAAGCCCTTGTCTTCGATTAAGACCGTGTTTTCGGATCCCGCCGCGTTCTCGCCCTTATTTTTCGGATTCTATTTTTCGTCTTACCTGATTTCTGGAACCGCTGTTCCCTGGACTCGATCCCGGTCGTCGTTCCCGTGGCCGGCTCCTCCTCCTCCGCTCCTTCGACGCAACGCTGTGAGCTAAGCGGACAAACTGGTTGCATCGGGAAAGCCCTCCACTCGGAGGCGAGCCGTCAGCTCCAACTCATCCATAATGAGTGTATGGATGTTTCCCAGTACTGGGTTGCAGCTGGAAGGGTATCTGCTGTGTAAAAAATATGCTGGATAAGTTGGCGGTTCATTCCGTTGTGGCTACCCCAGATGAATAAAAGGACTAAGCTGAAGGACAATGAATGAATTAATATTAATTTAGAAAACTTTACTGGCCATTAACAGTTTAGGCAAACATTACAATTTCTCACCCTCCTGTTATTTCAAACCTTTGAGACGAACCTTTGGGTGAATTGGGTGAACTACATTGGCTATAGTGTGTTCAGGGGTTTTGCAGTACTGAGTTGAGGCTGGTAGGGCACCCGCTGCGTAAAACAAATGCCGGAATAGTCGGTGGTTCATTCCGCTGTGGCAACCTCTGAATAACCAAAAACTGAACCAAAGGAAAAAAAATGAATGAATGATTTTAGGCACTCAAACCAAGAGCATTTTAGTTGACATGCTACAATAGTTTGAAATCAGTTTTGATGCGAATGTCTAAAGAAAACAATATTTAACATCTCTTGATTAAAACCCTATTTGTGTAATAGGGTTTTAGCCAATGTATACACATCTGTACATCACTATCCTTTTTATCTTTCGTTTTTTTTTTTTTTTAGAAACAAACAGTTCAACCGCTCTTTGATAGCATTTTTAGATCCATCCACACACTCCATGAAACTCAATCCTACAATTAGTCAATACACACTGCGGCGAGTGAAATCAAAATATGAGCCTGCCGTGGTCTTTACCCTACAATAACGGAGTATAACCACCGTCTAGCCCTCCCTTCTAGTCTAGTCAGCTAGAGGAGGGCGCAGATGGCAGCAACCAGGATATAGACCTTCAACAGCTGGTACGGGTCTAAGCTCATAACGAAACGGATCAACGGGTACGACCAGCCACCGCGACTACGGACACTTTACAAATATTCTAGTCTGTGGTGCTTTGGGGAAATGGCTGGTCTTATTAAATGAAAATCACTGAAGGTTAAGCAGCTGCAAAGCTTCTGAGGTATTTAAAAATCCCCCCCCCCCCTGACTGCGCATAAGACTTCCTGGTGCGGATTAGAGGCTGCAGCTACATGTGGTGTTGTGGCTACATACCTTCAGTCAGTCAAAACCCAATCTGGTGCTGAGTTTTCCCTCTCTTCCCAGCCTGAAGAAAAGTGGATGATGGAGAGTGGGAGGAAAGAGAAAGAAAGAGATCAACATGAAGATAGCAAAGAGAGAACTTTTGGAGAATGATGGGACAGATCAGCAGTTTAGATGAAAGCAGAGATGAAAGAAGGAGGAAATCAAGTTAGAAGACGCACAATCTTTAAGACGTATCACCCTGAGCTCTTATTGAGCATCACACACACAAAGGCAGCGATTTTACTGTAGGCAGAAAAGGTGTGAGTGTATGCTTGTGTTACTTACATTGTGGGGACCAAATTTCGGATCTTCTGAGGACATTTTTTCAACCCCCACAAAAAAAATGTACACAGAATAAAGTGTTTTAAATGTTTAAATAGACATTATCTTCTTTGAGGGATAGATTTAGGAGTAGGTAGATAGAATATACAGTTTCTATACAAATCATTATCATTACGTCTATAAAGATAGCTGTACAAGTATGTGTGTGAATGCTAAAGAGAGAGAGGTGACATTCTTTTCCATTTCTGTCACCAGAAACGTGAGCCAAAAGAGAAATCTGTGCTTTTAAAACTGAAATATTACTGCGACGTTACATTCCACCGGAGGAACACATTGGCTAACCCCTCCTTTGGCTCATAGTCTCTCAAAGGGTCTGTCTAAGCTGAAACATACCTAACCACTCCACTTTCTGGTTTCTAACCAATATGGCAGCAATTAAAGACATATGTGGATTTTCATATATGAAGCTCTCCGAAGCAGCATTTACCAATGTGCATATCTGCATTGCATCAAAACTCACATGGGCCTGTTTGGCTCATTTGAATTCTGACTAATATGATATTGAAAGTAAAATTGGGTCAGATAGCATGCATGTGAAATGAAAAGCGGTGATTTAGAAGCCTCATTAGTGCTCTGTCTAAAAGTGCTCAACTGTTTCGACCCAAATTTGGATAAATACGATTGGGTTAAAAGCTGACTTCAAAAATTTAAATCAACCACTGGGTTTGTCTATATTTTACTCGAGTTTGTGCTAAAATGACCTAGCGTGTTCTTAGGTTTGGAACCACTTAAGGGTGTGTAAACTGACGTCTGCTATACTAAATAAAGAGTGGGTTATATTAGCCCAACATAGGGTCAAATATTGACAAACTTAAAATCTGGGTTAAAAAATAGATATTTTTAATCGTATTGAAAAAACGCCTCACAGCAAGAAGGTTGCTGGTTCGAGTCCCGGCTGGTTGCCATTTCTGTGTGGAGTTTGCATGTTCTCCCTGTGTTCGCGTGGGTTTCCTCCGGGTGCTCTGGTTTTCCCCCACAGTCCAGATACATGTGGTATGGGTGAATTGGGTAGGCTAAATTGTCCGTTATGTATGTGTGTAAACGGGAGTGTATGGGTGTTTCCCAGTGATGGGTTGCAGCTGAAAGGGTATCCGCTCCATATAACATGATTGATAAGTTGGCGGTTCATTCTGCTGTGGCGACCCCAGATTAGTAAAGGGACTAAGCCAAAATGAATGAATGAATGAATGAACTAACCCAGTAATTGGGTTAAAAATTTCTTAATTGTAACCCAGAAGTTTGTCCATAATAAATTCAAAATACACTCTAATTAGAATGTTGGGTTGTATTATCTTAACAATGGCTTATATATTCACTAACCCAGCAGCTGGGTTAAAAATGCATATTTTTTTATTTAAACAAGTTGGATTTGTCTATGTTAAAACAACCCAGCAAGTTTTAAGGCTTGAAATAATTCAAGTAAAGTAAATCAAGAGTGAACCTGCAGTCTACACTCTAAAGAGAATATTGGGTTGTATTATCTTAACAATAGGTCTTATATTCACAAACCCAACAGCTGGGTTAAAAACAATTCATTTAAACCAATGGTTGGATTTGTCCATAATCGACCCAATGAGTTTTGAGAGAAATGTTTCGCTAATATTCTAATTACAGTTGACATCTAGTTGCAATGTTACAGTCATTATGATTTCTAAAGGGTAGCACCACAATAAAGTGTAACCCAACACTGTACAATTCTGAAATTCCTGATTCTGATTGGTTGGAAGGTGCACTTTAAAAATGCTGGGTTATTTCAACCAAATTTTGGGTGTACTGAACCAACGGCTGTGTCATTCATTCATTCATTCATTTTCCTTCGGCTTAGCCCCTTTTTACCCAAGCTTGGAACCACTTAAGAGTGTGTAAACCAACGTCTACCACACTCTGATAAAAGAGTTTGTTATATTAGCCCAACACTGGGTCAAATATGGACAAACAAATATTGAAAAAAACGCCTCACAGCAAGAAAGTTTCTGGTTCGAGTCCCTGGGCTGGTTGCCATTTCAGTGTGAAGTTTGCATGTTCTCCCTGTGTTCGCATGGGTTTCCTCTGGGTGCTCTGGTTTCCCCCCATAGTGCAAAGACATGTATAGGGGAATTTGATAATCTAAATAGTCCGTAGTGCATGTGTGTAAATGGGAGTTTATGGGTGATTCCCAGTGATAGGTTGCAGCTGGAAGGGCATCCGCTGTGTAAAACATGCTGGACAAGTTGGCGGTTCATTCCGCTGTGAAGACCCCAGAATAATAAAGGGACTAACCTGAAAACTTTTCACTGAGCTTGTCCATAATTTAGCAGAATGTGTGCAAAAACAACCCAGCATGTTTTGGGGTTTGAAACCATTTTAGTGTAAGTAAGCCATGAGTAAACCTACAGTCTCCACTCTAAAGAGAATGTTGGGTTGTATTATCTTAACAATGGGTCTTATATTCACTAATCCAAAAGCTGGGTTTAAAAATGTGTATTTTTCATTTAAACCAAGCGTTGGATTTGTCCATAATCGACCCAATGAGTTTTTAGAGTCGAATATTACACTAATATTCTAAATAAGGTTAGTTGACATCTAGTTGCAATGTTACTTACAGTCAGTAGAATTTCTGAATTATAGCATCACAATAAAGTGCAACCCAACACTGCACAATGCGGAAATTCCTGATTGTGATTGGATGGAAGGTGCACTGTAAAAATGCTGGGTTATTTCAACTAAACTGTGTTATTCATTCATTCATTCAATCATTTTCCTTCGGCTTAGTCCCTTATTTATCAGGGGTCACACAGCAGAATGAATCACCAACTATTCCAGCATTATGTTTTATGCAGCGGATGCCCTTACAGTGGCATTTCTGTGTGGAGTTTGCATGTTCTTCCATTGTTTGCATGAATTTCCTCCAGGTACTCCGGATTCCCTCACAAGTCCAAAGACATGTGCTATAGGTGAATTGGGGAAATAGTCTATAAAGTGTATAAGTGTGTGTATGTGTGTTTCCCAGTTATTGGTTGCAGCTGGAAGGTAAAACATATGTTGGATAAGTTGGCGGTTCATTCCGCTGTGGCGACCCTTGATTAATAAAAGGAAAAGAAAATTAATGAATGAATAACTCACTGGTTGGATTTGTCCATAACTGACCCAACGTTGGGTTAATACAACCCACAAACATCTAGTTGCAGTGTTGCTTCTGAAGAATAGCATCAACCCAATGCTTTTGTGATAAATATTATACATGGTCTGTTAAATTGTTTCATTCTGATTGGTTGGAAGGTGTGCAGTAGAGTATGTAATGCATGTGTCATTTTTGATCACAGTTCAAAATAACTGCGATTCCCTTTAACATTCGTAGTAACCACAGTAACTCAATGATAGCTATTAGAGGTAGCTACTGCATGTTACTATGAGTTATTAGTAGGGACATTTTTTGCTATTTCTGCACAGAATATTGTAAAATTAAAATCTGCAGATTTATACGGAATGATTTTGGGTGTATTGTAAGGCAGTTCAATAGCATCACAACATTAAAACAGCTGTCATAACATTGTTTATCAAAAAGGTGGGGGATTAGGATTCTCAGGAGCTATGGAAAATTAAAGTGTGAAACAGGAAACACAATAGGACCGTTGATTGTTTACATCCCTCAAAATGGTCTATAATTAAGGAGCTCAAATTGTGCAAAGAAAAATAATCTTAAATTCTACTACACCACAACTTTTTTGAACTGAACTAAGCCTAAACCATTACAATGTATTCAAACTGATACAAGACAGGACAGGCTCATGCTTTCATGTTGTTTCCTCCAAAATCTGACCAGCCCATAACTGTCAACCTTCCCGTTACAGTTCTATCCCGCTATCATCCCGTAAAGATATTTCCCCGTATTTCTCCTGTATTTTCAGTGAAAAGGGTGTCAAATAAAAATTAAAGAGCCGATCTTCCTTATACACAGCCCATACCGCCGAACCACCAGGGGCCGCCCCTTGCTCTTAAATAAGAGTCTGTTCTGTGCTTTCGCTTTGTTTAGGCGAGAAAACACTTTGAAATAAATATAAAACCAGTGCAATTCCCTTTCCTTTTCAGTACAGGTGCCGTCACCACTCCTATGTAATCCGGTTCAGTCATATAGCGGTGCGTGACAGTAAGCTGTCAAGCTGACGCACTCCATAGAGATAAATAGACGCTATTTCCCAAACAGATTCTGTACACGCAATGTGAAGCGGAGAGAAAGTCTGGATTTTGGGTGCGTGTTTAAAAGACATATACACATAATTAACAATAATAACATCTAAAGATGTCAATCTTGGTGGGTTTTTTTTTTTTTTTTTTTCAAACACAACTAATTTCGTCTTAAATGAGCATAAACAGTTAGGAAAGCAATCGAATGCTTTCATTATATAGTTAGATGTGTGCATTTTTAAAGTGAAACCTGTTAAATAATGTAATCACATGAAAAAAAATCTAAATAAATAAGAGATTAATTTGTCGCTCTAATCAAAATGTTTAAGTTATACAGTGAAGAAAAGGCTGAAGAGATTTGAGATTCTGTTTCATTATAAACTGTTTGCTAATGTATTTGTTGCTAATGTATGTATTTATTTTTTTTCTTTTGTAAATAATAATAAAACATATTACTGACCTTTTAACTGTTCATTCACAATGAAACAGCTCCAAATAAACATATATTTAGTAATTTCGGGATTTTTTTAAAAGGGTGAGGGGGTGAGGGGGGGGGGGGGTCCCTTATTATGGTGGGCATATCCCTTATTTTCCAATGTTGACAGGTATGGCAGCAGAAACAGAGACTCATCAGACTTTTGTTGTTCAATTCTGGTGAGCCTGAATGAATTGTGACCTCCTCTAGGGGGTTTAAGCTTTAAACATTTACATCGAGGTCTGATGGACATGGGCTCTCTGCTTAATGAAAATTTAACTAAAGTAATGGAAATCCCACATATAGTGTCGCTTTTTTTTTTTTTTTTTTTTCATAAATGACCTGAATTCCTTTGATAGTCAAATGTTTTGCTAAACCGGGGCATTTGCTATAGTCTAATAATCCACCTTGCAGGAGGACCAGCGTTCTCATGTTTCAATAAGATGCTGCCCCCTACTGATAAAAAAAAAAACAACAGCACACCTTAGTATATTATTTTAAGTGACATTAAGACTAGAATGGGATTCATTTTCAGAGAAGTATTATTTATTAGAATTATTTATCACCAGCAGGCGAAAGCCATCATTCTCTCCAGCCAAACTGCACTCTTTTAAAGCCATTCCAAGGGAAGCGCACGAGTCAAACTCTTAAAAAATAGTCTCTACAAAGCTTTAGTGTGAATTTGCATAAGGTGATTTATAATGTTGGGATTAGTGCACACATACACACACATTCGATGGCGTTAATATTGAGCCAAGCGGTGCACTTTCAATCTATTGCATTGAAGATTTCTGTTCTTCACTTATTTTAAGCTTTCAATATTTTCCTAGCATATGGGAATTCAAAACAACAGTTTGTGTAAGCTATACAGGTGAGTTTGTCTTAATAAATTACTCAAAGTAAAGTATCAACTGCAGCCTTAAAGCCACTTTTTTCAACAAATCAAAAATTCTTCCTAACCATCTAAGGCAAAGCAGCAGCGAGAAGCATTTGGTCTGGCATGAGACGCATGTTGAGTAAATATCTTTGTAAATGCTCCACTTGACAGCTGAAAGAGTTTGACAGATCTGTCCTGAAAGCACATGGCTAGAGGTTTAAAGAGCAGATGTTTACAATAGTATTGTGGGTTATAAAATTAGGCCTTGTATAACAGTCTGGAATTTCTGCTCTGTTTAGAGATTAATAAACAAAAATCACTTTAATACAAGGTATATTATATCACTATAATATACATCAAGTGGGAGGAATCTAGTATGAAAAAACTTTGAGGCACAATTTCCTACACTGGAACACAGATGTCACTGCTTATGAATTGGGAAATATATAATTTTGCATATAGTGTGTGTGTTTATATAAGTGAGTATGCTGTTTAAATAGTTTTCATGGGTATATACACTCGCCGGCCACTTTATTAGGTACACCTTATTAGTACCGGGTTGGACCCCCTTTTGCCTTCAGAACTGCCTAAATACTTCGTGGCATAGATTCAACACAGTACTGGAAATGTTCCTCGGAGATTTTGCTCCATATTGATATGATAGCATCACACAGTTGCTGCAGATTTGTCGGCTGCACATCTACTGTATGATGTGAATCTCCCATTCCCCTACATCCCAAAGGTGCTCTATTGGATTGAGGTCTAGTGACTGTGGAGGCCATTTCAGTACAGTTAGCTCTGTCATGTTCAAGAAGCCAGTCTGAGATGATTGACGTATTATGACATGGTGCATTATCCTGCTGGAAGAGCCGTCAAATGATGGGTACACTGTAGTCATAAAGCGAAGGACATGGTCAGCAACAATACTCAGGTAGGCTGTGTTATTGACACAATGCTCAATTGGTAATAATGGGCCCAAACTGTGCCAGGAAAATATCCCTCACACCATTAAACCACCACCACCAGCCTGAACTGTTGATGCAAGGCATGTTAGATCCATGCTTTCATGTTGTTGACACCATATTCTGACCCTACCATCCTTATGTATCACCTGAAATCGAAACTCATCAGACCAGGCAACATTTTTCCAATCTTCTATTGTCTAATTTTGGTGAGCCAGTGCAAATTGTAGCCTCGGTTTCCTGTTCTTAGCTGAAAGGAGTGGCACCCGGTGTTGTCTTCTGCTGCTGTAGCCCATCTGTCTCAAGGTTGGATGTGTTGTGCATTCAGAGATGCTCTTCTGCCTTTCTCTGTTGTAATGAGTTTTGAGCTACTGTTGTATTTCTATCAGCTGTAACCAGTCTGGCCATTCTCCTCTGACCTCTGGCATCAACAAGGCATTTGCGCTCACAGAACTGCCGCTCACTGGATATTTTCTCTTTTTCAAACCATTCTCTGTAGACCCTAGAGATGGTTGTGCGTAAAAAATCCAGTAGATCAGCAGTTTCTGAAATACTCAGACCAGCCCGTCTAGCATCAACAACCATGCCACGTTAAAAGTCATTTAAATAACTCTAATAATAATAAGTCTTCCCAACTCTGATGCTCGTTTTGAACTGCAACATGTCTACATGTGTACATGCATTGAGTTGCTGCAACTTGCGTTTACGAGTAGTTGGACGGGTGTACCTAATAAAGTGGCCGGTAAGTGTGTAGGTGACAGCAAATTAATTGTATTCTTTTTTAAAGTTTTAAAATTCAGCAAGCAGTGCCACAATAAAGGCCTCTCAATACCAAAAGAAACACCAGCAGAGGTTTTTACGTTGGGTGCAATTAAAAACTTAAAATCGAGTCTCTTAAAATCGAATTATAAAAACGAAGGTCAGTTCAGTTTTGTGACACGTGATTGTATGGTGACTCGTCTCACAGGGGTTTGATTTGCGTTACGATTGGCTACCAGCTCCTGTAGCTGCAGAGCCCCGCCTCCGATGAAACAGAACGCAGGGCACACTGGGGCGGAGCAGTCCACAGGCCCCTCCCATAGTGGGCGGAGCGAATGGGCATCGTAAAATGTGACACGCCCCTTCTCAAAGTCGAGACACACTCCTAGTCTCGGTGGCAACGGATAAGTGACGCCGGTTGGCGAGGAAGGGCCGTTGCCATTAGTGAAGCCAGACTCTCTGTAATTAGCGTTGCAGTGATGGGAGTTGACAGAAGAAGGCAGGTAGATCTTTCCCATGCCCATTGTGAGGAAAGCAAAAGGGGGAGGAGAATCTGATGAATCTTCAGCTCCACTGTCATGACCGCTGTCTGGATCAAATCTGTAAAATGTAGATATGAATTTAGTGAGGTTACACATTTTACTAAAAAGTTGAGTCTTGTCTTTTTTCAATTTTTTTTTATCTGTATAATCTAAAATTAGTATAATCTGTTTAGTTCACTTCTAAAATATTATGAAATTATATTATTTAATAAACTAATCATAACTATTACAAAGTATTTTTGGTTTTGGTTTTCGGCCAAGTGCATCCAGAATTTTTGGGTTTCAGTTTTGGTCCAGAATTTTCATTTTGGTGTATCCCTACACATACCATATCAAATTAGTTATTAGTTATTTGGAAATGCCAGACAAACACCGGTTGCACAGCCCTTCTTTTAGCACTGTGCGACCCCTAAACATCAGAATTCAGAAGATTTGGGTAAATGACCCATGACTCCCATGACCCTTAAGATTGAGATTCCAAACATCAGATACAGTGCCTATTAAATATCCCCATACCCTGTGAAAATCTATACATTTACTCACATAAAACCCTGCTTTCAGAAGACCTTCAGGATAAAGTAGAACGGCACAGGTTAAGAGAAGGCTACAAAAACATTTCAAAGGCTGGAAAAGTTATTTGGATTATATTTGATTTCAGGCTTTATGACAGATAAAGTAATCATTTCAAAGAGGTATGGTGGTTTTATATAGGCACAGTATCTGTCTCTGAACAGACATGATAGTGTGTGTAACTGCAACTCCTTCATTATGGAAGCATAAAGAGCTACAGTGTTTTTTTTTTTTTGGTTGCAGCAAACTTTTTCTTTCTTACAGATAATTCTTGTCCCTTTATTATTAGAGTGGGTCTTTTCTATCTCCTTCCTGTTTTCATTTCTGAAATGTAGTTAGTACCTTGGACTTGCCATGTCTTGAGGAAGATGAAACCACTCTTGAAGTTTTGACTCCAGGCCTACGCCAACCTGAGGGAAACCCAAAGACAAATAAAACATTTAAACAGAGGAGATGTTTATACGTACAGCTGAAGTCAGAATTATTAGCTCTCCAGAATTATTAGCCCCCCTGTATAATTTCTTCCCCAATTTCTGTTTAACGGAGAGATTTTTTTCAACACATTTCTAAACATAACAGTTTTAATAACTCATCTCTAATAACTGAATTATTCTATCTTTGCTATTAGTAGTATTCTGCTTAAAGTGCAATGTAAAGGCTTAATTAGGCAAGTTAGGATAATTAGCAGTGCTGCCAACTACTTTCAATGAAAAGGCGCTAAGCTCTGCTCGAAAAGTCACTAAATGTTGCTAGATTATGTCATACATTATTTAGCATATAACTGACGTCATCACGTCCAGCAGTTTTTGTTTGTTTAACAGCCAATGGTCAATAAAGGGGTGTTTATATTTGCACTACACGTTATATATGCAGGTCAATTTGATTAAATGTATTGTTGTTTGAATACATTATATTAGTTGTCATGGTCACGAGCGATCCAACCTGTGCAGATTACTGGTAAACACAGATCACATAGAACTACAAATCCGCCATTTTATAGACTACAATTCCAGTCTGAAGCTGCACATGGACTGATTTCAGGACTATATACATAGCTCACAAACACACATACTTTGCCGAGTCTTGTAGAACTGTAAGTAAATATTACGACGCGTTTTCCTTGCCTTGCCGTGTTTTTGACCCTCGCTTTGTTTTGTTTGTTTATGTTGTATGCTGCCTGCCTTTTTGACCATCTGCCTGTTATTTTGACTACGACTCTGGATTGCCCTTAGACATCTGTTTGCTGCTGTATTGAATGTTGCTTGCCTGACCAATCTCTGTTCTGTGCATCACTTCACATTACATTATTATAGATGTATAATGAATATGTAGTAATCTCCCAGACCAAATAAACTCAGACAAGTTCCAAAACTTGCCACTAAATTATCTCTGATTGTAAACCAAGAAAATTTTAATTTAAAACAAAGGAGAAGCTGATCAGCTTGACTGTAATGTTACAAGGAAAATACCTGACGCTCGCAGGTGCAAAATCATTTGCTGTCGGCATGCAGAGGATCGATCTCTTCTCAGGTATGGAACTAATAATATGCCAAAACAATCTGTATTTGAATTGTGTTCATTTGAAATATTGATAGGCGAAGCAGTGGCGCAGTGGGTAGTGCTGTCGCCTCACAGCAAGAAGGTCGCTGGTTCGAGCCTCGGCTTAGTTGCCGTTGTGTGGAGTTTGCATGTTCTCCCTGCGTTTGCGTGGGTTTCCTCCGGGTGCTCCGGTTTCCCCCACAGTCCAAAGACATGCGGTACAGGTGAATTGGGTAGGCTAAATTGTCCGTAGTGTATGAATGTGTGTGTGAATGTGTGTGTGGATGTTTCCCAGAGATGGGTTGCAGCTGGAAGGGCATCCACTGCTTAAAAACTTGCTGGATAAGTTGGCGGTTCATTCCATTGTGGCGACCACAGATTAATAAAGGGACTAAGCTGACAAGAAAATGAATGAATGAATGAATTATTGACAATGGTAATTTAATAAATCTGAATTTTATATACTGTTTTGAATTTGAATTTCTTAATTTTAATTTCATAACCTGAATACTGAACATCTGACATTTTTCAAGGCTGAATTTTTTATAGATGTATTTTCAAACTTCAGATTTTTTGTGTTCTGAATTATTAGACTGCAGATATTTGGTTTGTAAAAATACAGTTTCAAGTTTTTGAACATAAAGAAATTCGGAACATCTGTGATTTTCAACTCTTCCCTGTTGATCACCCCTGACCTACTTTCTGCTGAATCTGAATTTCACAATCTGAATTTCTGGTTTTGAATTTTAGTATATTGAATTTGATGTTCTGAATTTTTTCATCTTGAAAAATTGAAACTGTATTTTTACAAACTGGATTTCTGCAGTCTAAATTCAGAACACAAAAAAACTGAAGTTTGAAAATGTCTAAAAAATTCAGCCTTGAAAAGTTCAGTTGTCTTAAATTTTTTAAGATGTTCAGTATTCAAGTTAAGAAATTCAAATTTAAATTAAGAAATTCAAATATTTTTATGGCATACAAAAATTCAGATTTATTAAATTACAATTGTCAATATTTCAGATTAACACAATTCAAATTCAGACTGTTTTGGCATATTATTAGCTCCATACTCAGGCTGCATGTACAGTTTGAGTGACTGACTGCTGTACGAGGAGTGGGCTGTCTATGAGTGCTCTGAGGCGGGGGAGGAACTGACAAAATCACCCACAGCTCATTGAGAGGAGTAGAAACAGTACAGTACGGACACATTAGAGTCTATAAAAATCTACAGTAACACTAAAAAAGTTGCTAGATTTGACGCTAGTCGCTTTTTGAAAATGTGTCGCTAAGGGGGTGTCAAAAGTCGCTAAATATAGTAACAAAGCCGCTAGGTTGGCGACACAGGTAATTAAGCAAGTCATTGTATAATGATGGTTTGTTCTGTAGACAATCTAAAAAAATATTGTTTAAGGGGCTGATAATATTGACCCTAAAATGGTTTTAGAAAAAAATATTCTGCTTTTAAAATAAAGACTTCACCAGAATAGAAATATTATTGAATTTATACCATATATATATTCAACATTATACAATATTTCTTGCTCTGTTAAACATAATAAAAAAGAAAAAAAAAAGAAAATAATAATAATAATTTTGACTTCAACTGTATATATTTTTCCTCTTCCAGAACTTGCCTTGACCAGATATGAGCCGGGCTCCACTGAGCATGCCCAGTAGTGTCGTCCCTGTGTTATGGCCACATCTCCCACCAGCAGATCCGCTGTCAGGTGGCAGGAGGTCAGTGCCCGATCAGCGGCCTGCAGCAGAGACAGACCGGGCACACTGCGGGCGCATCGCTGCTCCTTACTCACCACCAGTCTGTCCGCGTGCAGACCCCAGCGAGAGTCCAGGTAAAAATTCAAAACTGTCGAAGAGGCCAAGGGAGACAACAGCAAAGGGAACATGGGAGAAATTTGGAGGAGGACAGAAGAAGAGGGGAAAGAGGGACATAGAATTAAGGCACCAAACAAAAGGAGTTAAGGGTGGGTGGAAAAGGGACAAGAGAAGTATAGAATAGGAGATATACTGTATATGCAGAAGGAAGACATAGCATATAAAACAGCAATCAGGAAAACAGTAAACAAAGAAAGAAGACAAAGAAATGCAGTAGGGCTGGGCCGATAAAAGATATGATATTGAATCGCGATACAATTTATGTCATTAATAATGATAAGCTCTGGACTTTTTTACTCTATATTGATCTAAAAGCCAATCCACCGCAGAAATGTAAAATAATGGGATATCGATGTGTTGATATTAGAGATATTTAATGGACCTTCTCATTTTGTGGCTTCAGCCAATGATGGGATACTCTTGTAAATCTAAATAAATAAATAAATATAATTCTCATTCAATATGGAAAATAATGAATCGAGATTGCATTATTTCCGTACCGCCCAGCCCTAAAATGCAGTCTGGGAATAGCAGGGAGAATCAAGACTGCAAAGAGGGAAACGATTTGCATTCCAGCAGAAAGGCAGATTTTTTTCAAAACTAAATGTTCACATCATCTTAAAAATATAGTTACTATTAAATAATATATTGTTTGTAAGAATATTTTTTAATCCCTAAAATTAATAATCCTGTTTTTGATGGTATTTTGAATACAAAGTTAATAACAGCGTAAAAATCTATTAATCTTATCATAATTTCATTTACAGAAACATTTAAAAATCACAGATCTTTGAATAATTATGTATATATTCAGTAATGCTATTTTTAAGTGTTTTCATCTAATAACTTATGATTCTGTGTAATATAAATAAATTAATAAAGTTATCTACTCTTAAAAAATGTTTTGGAATAAGCTAATATTGACATTTAATTTGGGGAACATCTGCCTTCTGTTCGGAAGCTGCAAACCCTGGATTATTATTTGTAACAAGGGCCTCTATTTAATGTGTTAAAAAGCATTATGCAGCGTTAAAGATGCTTCTGGCCACATTTACAAAGTGAGTAGACATTCACATCAGAACAGAATATTTCACTACATCAAGGGTTTTGCATGGAAAATAAACAGAGTAAGTGGTGTAAATAATAAATGGCTCAAAGAATGTAAACATTAGGGAAATATACTCACCGGCCACTTTATTAGGTACACCCCCTTTTGCCTTCAGAACTGCCTTAATCCTTTGTGGCATAAATTCAACACGGTACTGGAAATATTCCTCATAGATTTTTGTCCATATTGACATTATAGCATCACGCAGTTGCTGCAGATTTGTCAGCTGCACATCTATGATGTGAATCTCCCATTCCACCACATCCCAAATATGCTCTATTGGATTGAGACCTGATGACTGTTGACGGCAAATTCTGACGCTACCATCCGAAAGTCGAAGCATAAATCGAGACTCATCAGACCAGGCAACGTTTTCTCAATCTTTTATTATCCAATTTTGGTGAACCTGTATGGATTGTAGCCTTAGTTTCCTGTTCTTAGCTGACAGGAGAGGCTGTCGGTGTGTTCTTCTGCTGCTGTAGCCCATCTGCCACAAGGTTCAGCATCTTTTGCATACCTCGGTTGTAACGAGTGGTTATTTGAGCTACTGTTGCCTTTCTATCAGCTTGAACCAGTCTGGCCATTCTCCTCTGACCTCTGGCATCAACAAGGCATTTTCACCCACAGAACTGCCGCTCACTGGATATTTTCTTTTTTCAGATCATTCTCTGTAGACCCTAGAGATGGCTGTGCGTGGCACCAACAACCATGCATCATTCAAAGTCAATGAACTAACCTTTCTTCCCCATTCTGATGCTCGGTTTGAACTGCAGCAGATCGTCTTGGCCATGTCAACATGCCTAAATGCATTGAGTTGTTGTAATGTGATAGGCTGATTAGAAATTGGCATTAACGAGCAGTTGGACAGGTGTACCTAATAAAGTGGACAGTGAGTGTATGAACAAGAACAAAGCTACGTTAACAGAAAGAGTTTTAAGGGCTATAAAAATGGAACAGGGAAGTTGGCAGTTTAGCACTGCTGTCATTAAAGCTGGGAAACAAAACATGGAAAAACAGAAAGCTTTGGAGACAGAAGAGAAGATGGGAATGGATAAAAATAAGAAAAAAAAAGAGAGAATAGAAGAAAGATGAGCAGATGAGTATCATTTGGAAATGAGTTTTGCTTCTACTATGTCTTGTGTTGAAGAGAAATATCTTACCTGGAGCTGGTGGTGTGTGTAAATATACTTCCTCGCTGTATTCTCCAAAGCCGGCCTTATTGCAGCCTCTCACTCTGAGCACATACACACTGTCCATCTCCAGCCTGTCAATCACAGCGCAGGTCCCGGTTACCTCCTCCAATCTCTGCCAGCCCCAGCGAGCGGCAGCCAATCCCCCGCGAATACCCCCTCTTGCCCCGCCCCCTGGCACTACCCCTCGTCGGCGAAATTCCACAGAGAAATGCCAGGCTGGAGTGGAGTCTTGGGGCAACCGCCAGCACAGGAAGAGCTGGTCATAGGCGAGGGTCCGCTGGGTGTCAATTACAGGTGCGAAAGGGGCTGATGGGATAGGTCATATTGATTAGTTTGCAAACAGAGTTGGTGATAAATAAGATTACATTTTGCAGGTAAAACCTTACTTTCAACATATCTTATTGCCTACTTTTCAATTTATATAATCACTGATAAATACAACTGAAACATTGTGGGGTGTATGGAATCTCATACTTTTTGGACATTATACTAATACCTACATCTGCAGAGTCTAATTTAAATCCTATTTAAGATTTGCATTATTAAATGAATGTAAATAAAATTACACTGAGTGTTCCTATAGAATAAATAAAAATAGAATAAACTGGATAAAGTTAATCAAGACAAACCTGGTTGAATTAAAAACAACCAGTGTGTTTCTATAAAGCTGTAACACCGAATAAATAAAAATAAAATAAACTGGATAAAGTTAATTAAGATGAACCTGGTTGAATTAAAAACTACTGCAAGTACTGCAATCTATTTGCATGTTGTTAGCATGTTAACACATTTTTAACACGTTACTAGCATATTTTAACACATTGCTAATGTATGTTAGCATTTTGTTATCAAGTTTCTATGAGATTTCAACACATTGGTAATGTATTGCTAGCCAACTTTTGCATGTTTTTAGCATTCACACGTTTGCATGTTAGCATTGTTAAAAGGCTTCTGTCTTCAGCATACTGATTATGTGTTGCTAGCTTGTTTTGCATTTGTGATGCTAGCTTGCTATGCATGGTGTTAGCATGTTAAGACATTGTTAACGTGTTTCTAGCATATTTCAACACATTGGTAATCATGTTAGCATATTGTTATCAGCTTTCTATCATATTTCAACACATTGGTATTGTGTTGCTGACCTAGTTTTGCATTGTAGCATTCGCACATTGTTAGCATCTTTCTAGCATATTTCAACACATTGGTAATGTGTTACTGTTTTGTTTTTTACATGTTAACATGTTGTCATTAGGGTTTCTATCATATTTCAACATACTGATAATGTGTTGCTAGCTTGTTTTGCATGTTGTTAGCATGTTAACACATTATTAACACATTTCTAGCATTTTTCAACACATTGGTAATGTATGTTAGCATATTGTTGTCAGGTTTCGATCATATATCAACACATTGGTATTGTGTTGCTAGCCTAGTTTTGCATGTTTTTAGCATTCGCACATTATTACCATCTTTCAACACATCAGTAATGTGTTACTGTCTTGTTTTTTGCGTGTTGTTGTTATCAGGTTTCTATCATATTTCAACATGCTGATAATGTGTTTCTAGCTTGTTTGCATGTTGTTAGCATGTTAACACATTGTTAGCATCTTTCTAGACTATTTCGACACATTAGTAATGTGTTACTAGTTTTGTTTGTTGTTAGCATTAGCACATTGTTGACATGTTTCTAGCATATTTCAACACATTGGTAATGCATTGAGGCGACACAGTGGCACAGTAGCTAGTCCTGTCGTCTCACAGCAAGAAGGTTGCTGGTTCTCCCTGCGTTTGCATGGGTTTCCTCCGGGTGCTCCGGTTTCCTGCACAGTCCAAAGACATGTGGTACGGGTGAATTGGGTAGGCTAAATTGTCCGTAGTGTATGAGTGTGAATGAGGGTGTGTGGATGTTTCCCAGAGATGGGTTGCGGCTGGAAGGGCACCCGCTGCATAAAAACGAGCTGGATATGTTGGCGGTTCATTCCGCTGTTGCGACCTCGGATTAATAAAGGGACTAAGCCAACAAGAAAATCAATGAATGAATGAATTAATGAATTAATTAATTAATGATAATGTATTGCTAGCTTGTTTTGCATGTTGTTAGCATTAACACACTGTTAGCATGTTTCTAGCATATATCAACACATCAGTAATGTGTTGCTAGCTTGTTAGCATGTTTCTTGCTTCACATTGGTAATATGTAGGTAGCTATTTCAGCATGTCAATATAATGTTTAACATATTACTATCATGCTTAAGATACCCCAGATTGCAAAATGTTAACATGTAGTTAACTCATTTCCACATGGTGCTGACATCTTATCACATTATTCGAATGTTTCTAACATGTTTCAGCACAATCTTAACATGTAGCTAGAAGGATTTAGCATGATGCTACAATATGACATTGTTATACCAACATAACGTTGGTATAATTCTAGTATCAGCACATGGTAAAACATCCTATTAGCTTGTTTTGGCATTAATGCTAAGGTTTTCCAGCACATTGTTAGCATGTTTCTAATAAGCTACAATACTTTGCTATTTTCTTGCTAACGAGTTTTAATATGTTGCTTGCATGTTTTAGCATACAGCGAGCTTTGCCTACACAGCACTCATACATTGTGAAGATGTTTATTTCATGTGCTTCTTTATACAGTATAACACCTTGTAGATTCACAGATTTTGAGTGGTTTTTATAAACTGTTCATGTGTATTTGTTTCTTTTCCTACCCTGAATGAAGTTCAGGTCAGTGAGGAGTTTGAGCTCTCTGGAAATATCAAGCTGGAAGTGACGAAACGAGGGATCGGCAGAGAGAGCAAAATGCTGCATAGATTCAATAGACTGGGCCAATCTGTGCAAAAGACAGACGACAGTCCAGCATTCTCAGAATCGGGGAACAGACACCAGTATTATCAGCAGACAGTGAGGCAGTCAGTGGGGGACGCACCTGTTGTGTGTTATTCTAGCTGCGTGAACAAAGCTCGATGGGTCATTTTCTTTGAGCAGCTCTTGGGTGAAAGCCATCAGTCCAGCATGCTCCAGCAGGCTGCGTTTTTCGGCCACCTGACTGGACAAAGCATCTGCCCTTCTCTGCCGTGAACCTTCCAGAGCCTGCGCCAGCATTGTCTGCCTCTCGGTTAGCAGCGCCATTATCTCCTTCACACAGTGAGAGAGCTGCTCTTTGGCCGATACGCTGTTCACCTGCGTTCATGCATACAGACAAGAGCACAGTGCATCAAACATCTGCTTTGCTTTTGTGTGAGATGATGGAAAAGGTGGCTGTACCTCAGTTTGAGTGACAGCGCTCTCCAGTTGTGTGATCTGAGTCAACACCATGTCCTGATTGGACAGGATGTAGTTCAGCTCCTTGGTGATCTTGTCCTGGAGTTTACAAAAATATACAATTTTAGACATAGCATTTGTGTGTGTGTCTACATTTTTTTAATGAATTTACAAAACATATTAAATTATCTGGTGGCGCAGTGGGTAACACTGTCGCTTCACAGCAAGAAGGTCACTGGTTTGAGCCTTGGCAAACAAAGAGTTTGCATGTTCTCCCCGTGTTGGCGTGGGTTTCCTCCAGGTGCTCCCGTTTCCTCCACAAGTCCGAAAGCATGCACTATAGGTGAATTGGGTAGACAAAAATTGTCCGTAGTGTATGTGTGTGAATGAGGGTGTAATGAGAGTGTTTCCCAGTGAAGGGCATCCGCTGAGTAAAACATGTGCTGGATAGATTGGCAGTTCATTCTGCTGTGGTGACCCCTGATAAATAAAGGGACTAAGCCGAAAAGAAAATGAATGAATTAATTAATTAAATTATCTTAATGGTAGAGTTGACCCAACAATGCTGCCATCGTTTACTCACCCTTCACTCTTTCCAAAAGTAATTTAGTATCTTTTTTCTGTTGGTCACTCAAGAACATATTTTAAAGAATGTTGGAAAACAGTAGTCATTGACTTTCACTGTACTTTTCCTCCTTCTACAGAAGTCAGTGGTAACCGGTTTACAACATTCTTCAAAATATCTTCTTCCAAGAGTTCACACTTAGCTAAAGATTGATAATAAAGCGTGTTTGCCAAACTGTCACGGGAGAAAGACTCAGGCAGGTCTCGAGAGCTCCCCCAAATTTGTTCGCTCAGCCTATTCCTTGATTATTAGGGGTTGACACGGTGGAATGATCCGCCAACTATATCAGCATATGGCTATGTTGTAAAGGTAAAGTACTAAAACACTTTAATACTGTGCCAATTTGCTTTATACAATTCCCTTATACTCCATGTCTTTGGACTGTGGGAGGAGACCGATGTACCCGGGAAAAAACACTGCGATCAAGGGGAGAACATGTAAACTCCGCACAGAAACATCAACTGGCCCAGCCAGGACTCAAATCAGTGACCTTCCTGCTGTGAGGTGGCTGTGCTAACCGTTGAGACCCCATGCCACCCTGTCCTAGATTCATCTAGGAAAGAGGAGGAGAAATAGGGATGAATGGGGGATTCTTTGGAGTGATGATGACTGAAGGCCGGTTAGGGCCTATGTAGCATGTTAGGGCCTACTCACACTATGCTATCCGAACTGTGCCCAGGCTCGTTTCCCAGATCATTTGAGAAGTGTGAGTGCTCTGAATCGGGCTCTGGCACAGTTCACTTGGGCTTTGGCGTGGTACGCTTGTGTGTGAGCAAAATGTGCCTGAGTCTAAAACTGACAGCGAGATGTGACTTTTAGGGGACTGTTTGATACGGATTTATTAATCATTCTTACTGTTCAATGAACGCAAACTGTCGTAATTTATTAAAGACACAAACCCCTTACTGCAGGACAGCAGCACCTTCAGCAAACCTCCTAATTCCTGCAGCACAAGGATTTTATGATTGTTTATGAGCGTCAACAGTGGCGGATCTGTTCGGCAAAATATTTAGCTGCTGTTTCAACCTAGGCGGCCGCCTAGGGCAACAGAATAGAGAGGGTGGCGTCCCCGAAACTAGCCTCGCCACCTGCATCCTCAGTTATATCTGTGTCTAGGGCGGCAGATAAGAGAGAGCGGCGTCCCCTAAACTACCTTCACCACCCGCGCCCTCAGTTATATCCACGTCTAGTGTGGCAGAATAGAGAGAGCGGTGTCCCCGACACTACCCTCACCCCCCGCGCCCACAATTATATCCGCGTCTAGGGTGGCAGAATAGAGAGCACCCCACCCCCACCCGGCAGTTCAGCTTGCTCCGGCCCTGCTGGTCATTGCATATCAAACAACTTAAACGATATAACTAAAGAAATCTCCACTGTGTTGAGCGAGAGTGCTTCTTACTAAACAGCTAATCATCAATGACTTAAGCGTGCCCAGGCCAGAATGTAATGTGAGTGCGGGGTGTCGGGGGAGACGGTAGGGGGGACAAACGTTCCTTGGCCTGATTCAGGGCAACTGTACATAGTGTTAAGCCTGGTTTATACTTCTGCTTCAAGTGACCGGCGTAGCCCACGGCGCATGCAACGCGCGTAGCTGTGCATTTATACTACTGCGCGCTGTCTGTTGGTCTGCATTAACACTTCTGAAACGCTAGTTGGCAGTGAGGTGTAAATGTTCCTCTGTGTCGAGTTTCTTTGTTGCTGTTTTGGTTTTCCTGAACACTTCCGGGATGTACAAGTGGCTCAAACTCGCTCATTTTGAGGCAGGAACCGGCGGACGTGCAGCAACTTTAACTATGAGGTAAACACAAAACAAAACTTTCCATCTGGAGCTCCTTTACAGGACTCCACACTTGTAAACAATGGCTCCATCATGTTCGCACCATTCATGCGGCTCTCGGTCCCGCCCAGACTCGTCAGCGCTACCAAGCCGACCAATCACAAAGCTTGCGCTACGCGTCATTGCAATGTGTAGTTACATTTTTTGAGAGGTGCCCGTCAGCGACGACGATGGCCACGGTGAAGGGCTATGCGTCAGCGCCGTAGCATACGCCGGCGTTTGATACAGAAGTATAAATCAGCCTTTAGACTGCACGAACATGGCTCCCATGTCACACTGTAAGATCTCAGCTGTAAAGTCAGACTGAACGACAAAGAAGACACGCCAAACACAACAGAAAAGTTCGACGTCAACCACCGTGACACTTTCACTATCCTGCGTTCTGATAGCTAATTTGGGACCCGCCGTGGTCAATCATAAGCACGTGATCCTCTTGAAATTAGTTTGTAAATAAATTACACTTTGTGATCATAACTCATAAAGGCTTGGGACCACTTCAAGGTGAATAAATGTTAAATGCATTTTCATTTTCGGGTGAACTGTCCCTTTAAATGCAAATGATTTATCTACCTTAATTGTTGTGAATATAAAATATGGCTGAAATAATGTTCCATGGTCATTTAGTGTGCAATATACTCTGAAACATACTCAAGTATGAATATATTTTTTAATAAGTGATCATAAAAATATTACTTATAATTTATATTATTGCTTTCAAATGGGTAAAATCACATGTGTAAAATGCATCATACTTGTTGCCATTTGCAACAGATTTCAAAAGCCATTGTGAATGTAAATATTTTTATGCTCATCAGATTAAAGAAAAAAAACATCTTCATAGAGAAACATACCTCACTTACATAAAGTTAACCCACAACTGAGCGTGTTTACCTGTAATGTCCAAGTTTTCAGTCGTAAACTAAGTAGTAGTACTGAATAATACTGATATATTGCACTGTTTCATACAATTGTTGCCATTGTTTCATACTGCTTGTGTATTGCTTTGGTCCAGCCAAAAGGTGGCAGTGTTGTAGCATTTAAAAGAAAATCTGAAACATCTTTCACTACATTTTCTCCACATTTGCCAACACAAGCAAAATTACATTAATTTTGATGCAAGATTAAAACAGAGGTAAAATGATAAACAAACCTTGAGAGTCTGGTAGGCTTGGGTGACGGGTGCAATTTTGTGACCCGCATGGACTCGACGCAGTTTACAGAGAGAGCAGAGAAGCATCTGACATGACTTACAGTAATACTGCAGCCTCTCCTGATCGTGTTCTGGGCATGTCAGCACCTACAGACAGACACAATTCATGATCATCTGTTGATAATAACGTCTCATCTGCATATGCAACTGACTCAAATAAAGGGCCCTCAAATAAATACCTAGAAGTATAAATGATACTATAAATTATATATAATATTGTTTTCAATCATATTTTGTATGGTGAGGGTGTAAAAATGTTAAGTTTAACGTAATTATTACATCTGCGCAAATATGTCCCCCACCTTCAATCATGGACCAGTCCAGCAGTCAAATCAGTAAAGATCAAACGAAATAGTTTATATATTATGTTTAGTTGTGAATTCCTCTTAAGAAAATTAATCATTTCAAAACTTTTACAAGGTGTTTAACATGTTATTATTTTGCATTAAGATAAAATGTAGAACAAGAGATCGAATGATATAAGAAAAAAACTAAATAATAATAAAAAAATGTAAGTACAAAAAGTAGATTTTAGATCTTTTGGACCCCTTGGCTGGAATTGTTTAGGGCCCCAAAATCAATAAATTCGCCCCAGGGTAAGCCCCTCTGCCATGAATGCAGATGGAAGTTAAGTATCAGTAGCATTGAAAACAGAACTGGGACGTCTTTTTATGGCTAAAATCAACAAGATGGTGGTCCTTATATGTCAAAAATTTCAACAACAGAAAAATCATGTTTTTTATATTTGCTGGATTTCCCTCATCCTGTGTTAATGCCTATTTTAAAGTGACTCAGGAAAAACGAGTGATGTAAATGCCAAATTTTAAATAAAAATCTGTTAATTTACATTTAAAAAAAAGCTTTTACACTCGCATGAGGTGATTTTAGACTTGCCAAAGAAGGCTAAATGCAAATAATGGGAGATGGAAATGCATTTGCCAAATAAACTCTGGTGTAGCATAATCAGCTGTTTCCATTATGCTTGACTTGTTTACTGTTGGTTACTAGGTTACCAATACTACATTCAGCCACTCTAACTACTTTACTTTACATTTGGGATTTTTTATATTTGTGCAAACTTCACTTAGCAACAGTAACTACCCACATAGCAAAATTTCTCTGGCCCGGCTCTGGCCCACACAATCAGGCTTTGCTTGGCCCACATGCCGCAGTGAATTACGGTATATGACTGGACCAAGTCTGGCTTCCACACAAGGGCCAAACATGGACCACAACTGGGTCTCAGCCAAGGTAATAACTCATAACTGGGCCAGATAGGTTGGTGTGTCTTGATGTGGTGTGCTTTTTCTCAAAGCGACCTCATTGGTAGAATTTTTTTCATTCATTAATTTTCTTTTCGACTTAGTCCTTTTATTTATCTGGGGTCGCCACAGCAGATACCACCACCAACTTATCCAGCATATGTTTTATGCAGAGGATGCCCTTCCAACTGCAACCCATCATTGGGAAACACCCATACACTCTCATTCATACACATACACTACGGACAATTTTAGCTTATCCAGTTCACCTGTACCGCATGTCTTTGGACTTGTGGGGAAAACTGGAGCACCCGGAGGAAACCCACGGCAACACGGGGAGAACATGCAAAATAGCGACCTTCTTGCTGTGTGGCGACAGCACTATCTACTGTGTCACCATGTCGCCCAGAATTTCTTTCTTATATCAAAAATAATTTTAATGTATGTTAAATGTGGGTCAAGACAGGCCAAAAAGAGTGACATATTAATTTTTACCATTTGGCCCAAATACTAAATTTTACATCTGACCCAAATCTTGTGTGCCGCCTTAAAGACAGTGCCACCTCTGCCAAACCCAGGCCATGTTTGGCCCACATGCTGTATACAAGTTCCGGATGAATGCCTCCTGTGCCAGCCTTATGCCAAATCTGGGCCAGATTTCTTTGCTACCTGGGTAGGGGCTTACAGATTATGATTATCTTGTTTCTTGCAGAAATACATCATATTTTTGGAAGTAAATACAGTTTCATGTAGAATCATTTGTCATCGGATCCTGGACCTCAAGGAATGAGAGGTAATTGGGTATAAATGGTGGATGCTCACCTTTGGCCTGAAGTTGAGTGTGGGCTGAACATGTTCGTGCTGGGCTCGAGGAGTGCCCCAGGGGTGGTAGAGTTTGAAGCACTCATTGCAGAAGCTGGCTCTGCAGTCTGCGCAGCCTTTAGTGGCCTCCAGGGCCTGTGGGGGTTTACAAAACTGACACATCACTGCCACACTGCCCAGACTCACTGTGTGTCTATACCTATAGTCAGCAGGAGAAACAGAGAGAGAGAGATCCTTTAGCAAGGCATTCTTTTGTTTTGTTTTTCGTCTGCAAGTACTGTATGTGGTTTTAATCAGACTAAATATATTTTATTTTTTTATTATCGTTTTATTTTTATTTTTAAGATTTTATTCAGATTAAAATAACCTAAATGGATTTATTGTGTTTTTAATATTTTATTTACAAATATAATGTCTGTAATCAAATGTGTAAAAATTTTATAAGAATGTTGACAGTAAGTAATATAAACAAGTATAAACTGAAGATTTTATATTATATTATATTATATTAAAATTCTCTTAGAATAAATTAAACAATTAGGTTATTAAATTTGGAAATTAATTTAAAGACAAAAAAAATAATTTTATATTTATTGCATTGTATTATTTATTTACAGACAAACATAATGCAACATTATAATAACATTGAACACTAAACATTGTGTTTTTAAGAAGCAATAAATAAATAAATAAAAAGTTAATGATAAAATTATAATATAATATAATATAATATAATATAATATAATATAATATAATATAATATAATATAATATAATATAATTTATGCCTGAATGTATTTGGATATGTATTATTACCTTTCCACAATCCTCTCCAGTGCCAGGTTTCTCATGCACTCAGCCAGTCCTCTCTCACCTAGTTCTACATCTCGCCCACAGGGGGCGCAAGGAAACAGCATAAGAGGTGGGGGGCCGTCCTTTCGCCTGCGACCCGGGTATGTCCCAGAGCCTAAACAAAAACACCCACAGTCACATTACTTGAACATATCAACCTGTTTACATGGAACTAATCATGCGCATATCCAAAGTTGCAAATTTATACAGAAGTCTACGCTGCAAAAATAATCTTGCTGCCTCAGTTGAATCAAATGAACTTTTCTAGTCATCTCAACTCATAATAAAACTGACTAAAAATATCAAGGTAAACTTTGTATAACTTCAATTTGTTTGTTGAAACCTGATTAATTTATTACAATAAGTTAAAGCAGCCTAAAAAAAATTTGTTTTCTTGACTTTTTGTATTATAAAATGTTTCACAGTGCAGTTATCCAAACACATCAGCAGGCAAAATCACTTTTTAATCACAATTTATTTGATAAATTTGCTTCCATATTAGTTTATATGCATATCTTTTTTTCTGATGAAGATTTTGAGCACATGACCTTATCATGCACATTTCCTTTGAGAGTTTTTTTCATGTAGTATCCTACTAAAATAATTGGGCGAAGCATAGCTGCTGAAGACACTTTTTACACACCTGAGCGCAACAGGCGGTCCACGCGGTCAGATTTAGGCATGGGTCTGCGCATCTGTCTTGGTGAGCGCATGTTTGGGGTGGAAGCGGGTGAGTTGGGCTCCGGCGGGAGCTCGGGTTGAGGATACCCGCTTTGAATCAGCACCTCTGAGGCACACATCAGGCACACGCTGTGCAGACACGGAAGTACAATGGGCTGCTTGACAATGTCCTTGCAGACGGGACACTGCAGCTCCTGCTCCATACTCTTCATAGTGAACTGAAAACAAAGAAAGAGGATGAGGGAGAGGAGGAAAGATCACAGTTGGGTAAACTTAGAGCGCAGTAAATGGGAGAGCACAATATTTTGTAACAATCCTATTTGCTGAAATTATGATAGAAAAACTCAACAATTGTGTTCTCAAGACTTTCAGAAAAAGGAATAAAATAGTGTGAGACTGATAATGAGGAAGAAGGAATAACGTCAAATACTCTCCTGCCTATACACACTGCATTTCAAACGCTCTGCACAAGCTGTAATTAGTTTTATTCAATTTGATGCAAAGATGATATGAAACATACATAAATATAAACGTTCATACATTGTTTTTATCAAAATATTAAACATTTTTAAGGATTTAAGATGTTGATGATCATTAAACATGTCTAAACAGTCTTGTGAATTGGGATGCGAAGATTAACCGGTTTCACTAATAACTGCGATTTAATTCGTCACAGTTAATTATTCGTAAAGGCTTCTCAACATTGCATTTCTGCATGGAAAAAATATGCAGCAACTAAAAGTTATGCCAACTGTGCAGTAGTTAGTACACCAAGAACAATAACCACACACACTAGACTAACTATGACTGGGGCTATTAAATAAGGCAAGCTTGTGCAAGTTCGTTATTTCCAATGAAGGGACGCGACGAACATGCTCACGATTTTCAGGCACACCTAGTTGAGATGACAGGTGGCTTTTGTGACCGCGGGAATTGCAAAGGGCTAAAGTTTAAGGAAGAAGCAATGGAAAGTACACAAATTTGCAACCCCACTTAAAGTTAAAAATAATGGCACTGATGAGAGCGATCACGTGGCGAATGCCAGCCTAGATCAATCGAGTGTTTTTGGAGAGAGTGCTGAAAGACTCAAGCCTGTTTCACATCGCAAGCGAGAGCAGAGCGTGTGGTTTTTTTTTTTGGCGTCCATGTTAACAGATTAGAGCTTTCATACTGCACGCAGAAGCAGTGTGTCAACCTGAGGCGTGAGCATCGTTGAAGCAGCAGTGGCACGACAGTTTCGCCGTTGGATCTATTTTTGTCGGTGCATTGATAATGACCAAAAACACATTGAATGAGCAATTTTACCCAATAAAGGCATCGATAATATCCACTTATTTTTATATATTCAATTAAATTAACTTAAACAGCTAGAAAAGCAACAAATATTTAGTTGGGTCTTAACTACAAAACGAAATTGAAAACAATCTTAAACTAGTTTTAAACTAGTGGGGTATTGAAATCAATTAATGCAGTTAATCGAGTTAACCGTGAAACTGTGATTATTTCTTAGACTATAATCGTACAACCAAAATTCATAATCGTTGCATCCCTACTTGTGAAAAGGGTCTATTAATGTTCTTGACTTTAGTCAAAGAATTACTGTAATGTTATCTTCAAAATATTAACTACAGCATGGGCTGCAGCTATTTTATTTTTTTCTATTATCATGAAATAAAATATAACAGTGAAGCAAATATAACTGATTAAAAGTCCTAAAAGGTTATTAAAAATAATTTTGTGATTCACATTTATTTGATCTAAAGCCTCATAATTACAATTGAATATAACTTTATTTTTATTTATTTATTTCCTTTATATTCATTCATTCATTTTCCTTCAGCTTAGACCCTGATTTATCAAAGGTCACCACAGCCGAATGATCCACCAACTATTCCAGCACATGTTTCGTATAATCGTTCTAATATGCTTATTTGCTGCTCAAGAAACAATAGTTTTAGTTCTCTGTGGTGCATTATATGTAAGACAAATATTTTTTCATGATTATCTGATGAACAGAACTCTTTTATGTGTCATTGTCAAAGTATTTAATGACAGTTCTAAAACAAAAACTGGCAAAACACATACTCCCTTATATGAAGAAGGTAATCTCTAAATTTAAAGGTGTTTACATTCAGTTAAAAATGCTAAACTTTTATGTATTTTTACTGTTCATTAACAAAACAGTGGTACAGTATTTGGGGGTCTGGGTACATTAAAATGATTAAAAATGGGTTTCAAAGAGCAAGTTTTTAAAAATTATACCATTATGGTTTTGCAAATTAGATTTTAAATCTATTTGCGGCATAAGTACTTGTCAGCATATTGATTGCTTGTATTTACCACGTTAGTTTTTCCGTTTAGTTTTTACCAGCCTGATCTCACGTGAAAAAAGTATTTTACGTTTTAATATTTTAGTGGCTAATTCGTACGAGTTCAGTCGTACAAACTTGTAAGAATTTAAAAAGGAGGCATGGCACCTAACCCCACCCCTAAACCCAACCGTCATTGGGGGATGAGCAAATCGTACTGAATTGTGCGAATTAGATAGTACAAATTCATACGAAATAGCCACTAAATCTAAAAGTTATGAATTGCCATGAGATTGTGTTGGTTTTTACGAATCCATCTGACAACATTGTCAACTGAATGTGATTTTTTTAAAAGTTGAAATTTAGTACATTATTGTCAGTTTAAATGTACTCTTTAAGTGTTTAAGTCATATTTTGCACAGGATTTCTGAGCTCCATGATTGATGAATGATAGTTATTTCTGGGTATGATGACGATGAGTTTATTTTGTGTCATCTATTTTCCAAGAGTCATGTCATCCACTAATGTTGTTTAGGTGAATTTTTACACATCTGTAGAATAAACATGAAACATATATATGGGTAACGTCATCATCATTTTCACAAAATAATGTCTTTTACAGTTTCTATAAATATAATTATCAGAAAATTGCACTTTAAAAAAGAATTGATGTTTTTCTCAAGCCACTAAAATGCATTGAAAATGGTGTCATGTAAATGCACCCTCTGTTGCACATAAAGAGGAAGGCGGTATACGATGAGTAAAGAAATGAAACTTTCATGCTGTCTGCATGGTTGCTATGAGAGATTCGCACACCTTTTATAAATAGCTGTCTCTGGTGCACATACTGCGACTCTCTTTAAAAATGGATAGTGACCTGTTAATGATTTAAACGGACAGCTGGGTGACATTGGACACTCTGCGAAGGCCACATCAGCTAAAGAATGACCTTGTCCATCACACAAACACAACATGACATGTTTCTGGTGACTCCTTTATGCACTAAGCAACGGATCTCACACCTGTTTTTTCTAAGTTTGTTTTTACAGACGCACAAACACAGCACAGTGCAAATACAGTAGGCTGGTTATAAATATTAAAACGCTAGTTATTATAAGGACTTATACAATGGCTTTGCAGTCCTGTATCTTGGCATTAAACAAGCAGTTTACCCCCTATATGCTGTAAACGCATGCGTTAGCAAGGCCTTCGTTAGCTCGTAAAACATTATTGTTTTTTTTTTCATGTCGCGGTCATTCAGCAATGTCAACCAGCCCTACACGTCACCCCATCCAACAAAAAAACAGATTTAACGTTAATTCACATCCTATAAACGCGACGAAAGGTTTGACCTACAGACAGGACTGTGTACCCGGTCAAAACGAGCTGTGTTCGGCAGCGCCCTAGCTTACCTTCACCTGAAATCTGGGCGCCATTACGTGATGCTGCTGCATGTGTTTAATCTATACGACACTGAGAACTGCTGCACGTTGCACGCGTTTAATTGCAACAAATGCAGAACCTGCTTGCAGTTTTGCAGCCAGCTACATTAATTACATCAATAAAACACCGCACACCATCGAAGCTCCACGTTACGACGCGGATTTACATTCATTCTGTTCTAATCTCGCAACACCTACCGTTTATGTTCCGCTTCGCCGCAGTAGATCATCATATGTCAGTGGAGAAATGTTCCTTTGGCCGCCATTGCGTGTTTCAGGTTGGTATGTAGGTTAGTAGGATGTCGCTGCATCCGCACGCAGCTGGAGATGCTTTTAAACGCTCTCCGTCTCCAGCCCGCATCCCGTTTCCGTGGAAACGAGCACGTCCGCTTCATCAGCAGCACGCCGCACCATTACTGCTGCCAGTGGACAATATCACAACACAGGTGGTAGTTAACAGTGTTTAAATCAAACTGACTGACTTTTTCAATTAGTGTGCAAGGACATAAAACAAAACACGAACGTAAAATGTTACCTTAAAGTGACAGTACACCTAAAAATACATTTTTAACCCAATGCATTGGGTTATTATGATTAAATTTTATTTTTCCCATTCTGGTAATACTATTGCTACTATTATTAGTACTACTATTAATTTTATAATTATGGCTGTGTAAATAAATAACATACATATTTTAAAAATATTGAAAATGCTTTATTTCTATTACATTTTAGTTCCAGACACTTAATAAAAGAATCACTAACAATGAGGAAACAGAACAAAGTCCAGACAGTTAAAAACTGTGCAAGCAGAAAATCATGTGTTGATTGAGCAGAATATGGAGCTCCGTGTGCTGTAGAGACTGCCCAGCAGCTGCAGCAGGCTTCACTCAGTGTCCACAATGTACAATACATTTTAACCACATCCAAACACTTCTAAAAGATGGTCTTGGATGGTGAAATAGCCATCAAAAACAAGTAAAAACCAAGACATGGGGAGGTAATCAGATTTACAAAAATATATATATATATATTATTGCGTTATAGCTTAAATTAACTTTATAACAGAAAAACAACAAACACATATTAATACAGCTGTTTTGTGTCAGTTAAATCAGTTCACTGTTGAAATTCAAATTTGTAACCCAACTGGTTGAGTTATTAATAAAAAAACCTAATAAAGGTTAAAAATAACCCAACAAAGCAGCAAATAAGTTTGGGTAAATTAAATAACTCAACGTTTTTTAGAGTGTATAGTTTTGAGCAAAATCAAGGCTTGTGATTTATTTATTTTTTAATGAATAATTTATACTAAATGTGCATTTTTATTATTAAGTATTTAATATCATCTTTAATAAAAGTAGTTTATCTCAGAATGGATTAAATCAAAATGTGATTGGACTGTTGGTTACAAGTCTAAATAAACTGTGCTAAGGGAGAAATTGCATCAAGTTCCAAAAAAGATAATTTACTCCCTTCAATCATTGATTTTCTTGTCGGCTTAGTCCCTTTAATAATCTGGGGTCACCACAGCGGAATGAACCGCCAATTTATCCAGCGTATGTTTTACACAGCGGATGCCCATCCAGCTGCAACCCGATTGCTGTGAGGTAATCGTGCTACCTTCTGAGCCACCGTGACGCCCTCATTTACTTCCTTAAGCCATCAAATCAGTAAAAAAAAATCTAGATTTTAACTTAAACTGGTCCTTGGTGAATCATAAAATGCAAGTCTGCTTTGAGGTTTGGTTAAAAAACATGAATTAAGATCCATGGCTCATGACAATATATTGAGGTAATTGGGTGAAATGGTGTCCTACAATAAATGGTGTCTATAGTGTCCGCAAATGCAGCAGCATGAATGGAGCACAAGCTCCCTGTGCAGTTGTCCTCGTCACTTGTTTATAGCTGAATTCACATTTATATTACATGAAGATCGCATGGTTTAAAAAAGTAATAACCAATGGTGAATAATGTACAAGAGCAATGGTCCTGTAGGCTCAGACACAACTTAGTTTGCACATAGGTAGGACCAGTACAGTTTAGAGATGCTCCCGTGTTACATGTTTAAATCAAATAACTGTTGCTTTTCTCTTCATTTGAACAAGTCTGGACATCTACAATAGATGACATCTACATCTATTTTCAACCTCAAAGATTAATACATTGTGCTGTAAATATTTTCTCTCTCTCTCTCTCTTTTGTACTGTTCTCTGTAAACCCTGAACATGTTTGTGTGTGAAAATCCCAAAAGATCAGCAGTTTCAGAAATATTCAAACCAGCCAAAACCATACCATCTTTAAAGTCAATTAAATCACTTTTCCAATGCTCTGTTTGACCTTCAGCTGATCAACTTGACTACTTCTAAATGTCTAAATGCATTGAGTAGAGCCTTGTTAATGCCAGAGGTCAGATGAGAATGCACAACACCTTGAGGCAGATGGGCTACAGCAGCAGAAGACAACATCCACTGCCACTCCTGTCAGCTAAGAACAGGAAACGGTGGCTACGATTTGCACAGGCTCACCAAAATTGGACAGTAGAATATTGGAAAAACGTTGCCTGGTCTTATGAGTCTCGATTTCTGCTGCCACATGCATCAACGGTTCAGGGTGGTGTAATGGTGTGGGGGATATTTTCTTGCCACACTGGCCCCGTTAGTACTAATATTTCCAGTACCTTGTTGAATTTATGCCATGAAGGATTAGGGCAGTTCTGAGGGCAATAGTGGTTTCCTAACAAAGGTGTACCTAATAATGTGGCCGGTGAGTGCATTGTGCAATTTCTGACGATACATTGGTGTGCATCATTTTGAGTTCATCAATCTGTGTTTAACAGACAAAGTCCGAGTAATTCATACACTATGGTATGCTGTGCTTAAAACAGTTGCTCAATATCCCTGATAAGACTCCTGGGTGCGGCTTTAGCCTATAAAGTCTTCAGAGAGATAACCAGCATTTCTCAAATATTTCACTCAGTCGCCCAAACGGTAAGCCTTCATTCTAATGTATCTTTTAGCGTTTGTAAAGCCTGTTTTGTTAATATTAGATTCATATTGATTTTCTATAGTGCTTGACCTGAGCATCGCGCAGCCATGCCATCCGAACTAGAGACCGCCATGGAGTCCCTCATCATGGTTTTCCACCGATATGCTGGAAAGGAGGGCAGGAGCGGCACCCTGACCCGACGGGAACTCCGAATACTAATGGAGAACGAGCTCTCTGGGTTCCTTAAGGTGAAGATCTTCTCGGAGATACTCGACTCTTATTTAAAAGCTTTTTTCTAAAGAGATACTGTAGTTCACTCAAAAATGAAAATCCTGTCATCATTTACTCAGCCTTCACTTATTTCAAACCTTTCAAATCGTTAGTTGAACACAAAAGAAGATATTTTGAAGAATGCTGAAAACCACTGACTTCCAGAGATTCTGTTTTTCCTACTATGGAAGTCCGTGGATGTCAGCATTCTTCAAAATATCTTCTCTTGTGTTCAACAGATGAAAGAAACTCGTAAATGTTTGGATCCAATCAGGGGTAAATATATAGAGAGTAAATTTTCATATTTTGGGTGAACTATATCTCAAGAAACAGACTCTTACATTTCTTCAACTTAGTTTAACCCTTCTCTTCCTGCAGTCTCAGAAGGATCCGACATTCGTCGACAGAATTATGAAAGATCTGGATGCCAATGGAGACGGCGAGGTTGACTTTGAGGAGTTTGTGTCTTTGGTCTTGGGTTTGTCCATCGCCTGCGAGGCTTGCTACAGGGTGGATTTAAGGAAGTCACAAAGCTGGAACCTTTGAGTTTGTGTATATGTGTGTGCTTGTTTGTGTGTGTGTGTGTGTGTGTGTGTTAGTATCGAATGAACGCCATAAAAACGTCTTTTGCTGCGAGGTTAAAGTACAGTGGGTGTGTTTGACGGGTCTTGACATTCTTTGGCCTACAAACAGTATTTTTTCTTGAGCTTGTCCTAAAAACAGAGGATGTTTTTATTTGAAATAAAGCTTTAATATTTGAAAGTCTTCATGTGTAGGGTTTTATTATTAAAGACAGAATTATTAGCCCTGCTGTCAACTATTTATTCCATTTCAAATATTTTTAACAGAGCAAGAAGATTTCTCTAATAGTTTTATAATGTTGTTTTAAGCTGTACATGAATATTCATACACGCAGTGTATTATTCATTATTCAGTGTGTTATTCTCTCTCTTTTCCTCATTAAAACTATAGTTAATGATTAATACAAAACCCAGCCTGCCTTCTTAGTAATTAGTGGAGTTAGAATGTAATAAAAATGTTTCTGACACAATAAACATTGTAATACAAAATAAAAATATATGTTAAAATCGGCATGAAGTGAGAGTTGTGATGGTGTTTTCTAATCCTATTATTGGTTTTATTTAAGTTAAATTGCTTCCTGAACAAGAAACAATGTATAGGACTGTATAATGTACAATTCTGTGTATTTTATGTGAGTGACAAAATTGCCCCAAAGAAATAGCTATATTCAAAATACTTGATGGTTTATTAATTCAGTCTTAACCCACTACATTTACCATGCTGTTACTGTTAAATGACTTTAGGGTGCCAGTTACATGTACACCTATTCAAAATCATCCTCTTCTGTGGCCTCATGGGGAAATATATATATATATATATATATATTGTAGTGCACTTCAGAATTTATCAGGATTATTTTTTCCATCACAGAACTCTACCATTTTTGTGATTTTTGAGTTATTTATTTTTAATTATGTGCGCAGAGACACATTCATTTGTTTTCTTTTTTAGTTACATAACATGTTGTCATTAGTCAAAGCAAGGAAAGCTCCAGAAACTATTTCTTGCTTATGTTTAAAGAAACCTGCAATTTCATTTTGTGGTATAATCCCGGTGGTGATGCTATTTTCTACTCACGTGTGTAATATACTCATGTTAAACTCAGTTTAACATCCATAATATTACATAATCCATATAATATCTACTAATACTACTTCTATTATTAGCGTACTAATGAAGATCAATTAAAAAGATTCAAATGAAAGGAATTAATAGTTCAGTCATAATATAATATATAGTTTGAAATAGATGGCTAAAGAAGATATAAAGAACAAACGCTGTCACTTGGGTAGTACCTTTTCAAAAGGTAAACTTTTGAACTTAAAAGGCCCACAAAGACCTTTTGGTTACCAATATGGACCTGTTAGGTATACAAAAATCCAAGTTTTGGAAAGGTAAGCACCACGTTACAGCTTCTGTATCTTTATTTCTGTGAGTGTTCCTTTATTTTTTCAGGTTGTAACATTGGTAAGTACCATGATAAGTACCATTTTAATGTAATATTCAACAAAAGCTCACTTCCTCAGCTCAGGGGTGAGAACCTGTGCATGCATATTTATTGGAGATGGGCAAAAAAATTATTGTGATTTAATCGTATGAAAAATAAAAGTTTGCTTTGGCATAATATGTGTGTGTGCTGTGCATGTTTATTATGTGTATATAAATACACACGTATGCATATATTTGAGAAAATTTCAGGCCCTATGATATATATATATATATATATATATATATATATATATATATATATATATATATATATATATATATATATATATATATATATATATATATTCATTCATTTTCTTGTCGGCTTAGTCCCTTTACTAATTCGGGGTCGCCACAGCGGAATGAACTGCCAACTTTCCAGCAGGTTTTTACACAGCGGATGCCCTTCCAGCCGCAACCCATCTCTGGGAAACATCCACACACACATTCACACACACACTCACACACAACTGACAATTTATCCTACTAAATTCACCTGTAGCGCATGTCTTTGGACTGTGGGGGAAACCGGAGCACCCGGAGGAAATCCACACGAAGGCAGGGAGAACATGCAAACTCCACACAGAAACGCCAACTGAGCCGAGGTTCGAACCAGCGACCCAGCGACCTTCTTATATATGTGTGTGTGTGTGTGTGTGTGTGTGTGTGTGTGTGTGTGTGTGTGTGTGTGTGTGTGTGTGTGTGTGTGTATATATGTGATAAAAATTATATTTCATTTACAAAATCTATGTAACAAAATTGTGTAGTATTTTGGTTTTGTTTTCTCTGTATGTGTCTACACATACATGCGTTTTATA
The DNA here is from genome assembly GCF_052040795.2 of Danio rerio. Taxonomy (NCBI): domain Eukaryota; kingdom Metazoa; phylum Chordata; class Actinopteri; order Cypriniformes; family Danionidae; genus Danio; species Danio rerio. Next base: position 9,700,709 of record NC_141039.2, read on the forward strand.
TATATATATATATATATATATATATATATATATATATATATATATATATATATATATATATATAACACACACATATATTATGTCAAAAAAATATATATAAATATTTTGCCGAGCACTAATCTTTTTGTTTTGATTCTCAAAGTACTCATAGTTGTTGACTTGCATATTTTCAGTCAAAGAGCCCTCAAATCTTCTTTAATGTTTTACTATAAATGAAATCACTTCTTGCACAGCTTTGAGGATGAAAATGTAACAGCAAATCTCCAGCTTTTAGTAAATCTGTTCCTTTAAGTCTTCACTTGTAAGAAAAGCATGTACGATAAGCTCTTAAGCGCACCGTTTGTTTTCGCAGGTGAAGCACATTGCCTTATTATCACAGGTTTCGGTTACACAGGGCTTTGCCAGTGTTTCTAAAATTAACACATGTATCTGCCTCGTTTGCACTGCTGAAAAAACAAACTGCAAACCAGGCCATCAGCAAAAGAAATATTCCCTTTGGCAAACAGTTGTGTGCTTTGTGACACAAGGGGGCGGAAATACTGAATAAGATACAAACTGCATCATTGACACAGAGTGTGCAAGAAATAGAAATGCATTCATTCATTTTCCTTCGGCTTAGAGCCTTATTTCAAAAATAAAAATTAATACATACATTAAACTAATAAAATTAGACACAAATGATTTCATTTAATTAAGAAAGAACTCATACTATTTGAGCGTCGCTAACAAATCCACTAGATGTCGCTGTAGATTTATATTTAAGTGTGTTGACCAGCCTTATGTTCTTGTCAATTAATGTTTAAATAATTAATGTTATTTAATGTTACAGTATATCATTTTTCAGATCTCCCATACATTTCTTAATAAATGATCAACTGGCCATATATGGCTGGCCATAAAGTATAGAAATGCTGTAGGGCTGGTTGCTTCACTTCGGTGAAAATTCGTTAAAACATAGAAAGAAACGATACTAAAGTTTAAATGTATAAATAACGTCAAATAAGTGAATACCTTAATACATTATTAAATATGTTACAAATTTAATAAATTTGTGTGTGTGTGTGTGTGTGTGTGTGTGTGTGTGTGTGTGTGTGTGTGTGTGTGTATATATATATATATATATATATATATATATATACACATTCTTGTTAATTATATATTTAGAATATATTAAAAATAAAACATAAAAAGCATTGTAAATGCATTGTAATATAATACACTGTATATAATATAATATAATATAATATAATATAACATAATATAATATAATATAATATAATATAATATAATATAATATAATATAATATAATATAATATAATATAATATAATATAATATAATATAACATAATATAATATAATATAATATAATAATAATCATCATCATTATTATTATTATTATTATTATAGCAATAGTATGTCACATCATACATTATCACATTAATTTCTTAATGAACAAATGCACAGCTTATTCTGGTCATAAAGTATAGGAGCACTATAGGACTGGTTGTTTTGCAGTATAAATAGATAGAAACAATGTTAAACTTTAAATGTATAAATAACGCAAAAAATAAGTGAATACCCTAATACATTATTAAATACATTAAGCATATTTAATAAATATATACAAATTTTTTATATATTTTTTATATTTCCCAAATTATGTTTAACACAGCAAGGAAATGTTCACAGTATGTCTGATAATATTTTTTCTTCTGGTAAAAGTCTTATTTGTTTTATTTTGGTTATATAAAAGCTGTTTTTAATTAAATAAAAATACATTTTAAGGTCAAAATTATTAGCCCCTTTAAGCTATATTTTTTCAATAGTCTACAGAGCAAACCATTATTATACAATAACTTGCCTAATTACCCTAACCTGCCTAGTTAACCTAATTAACCTATTAAGCTTTTAAATGTCACTTTAAGCTGTATAGAAGTGTCTTGAAAAAACATCTAGTTAAATATTATTTACTGTCATCATGGCAAAGATAAAATAAATCTGTTATTAGAAATGAGTTATTAAAACTATTATGTTTAGAAATGTTTTGAAACAAAAGATTTCTCCGTTAAACAGAAATTGGGGAAAATAAGCAGGGGGGCTAATAATTCTGACTTCAACTGTATTTACTATCAATACATTGTTACTAATTATATATTTTAGAATATATAATAAATAAAACTTAAAATGCATCGTAAATGCATTGTAATGTAATACACTGTATATAACTATAAAATTATAATACTTTTGTTGTTTTGTGGTTATTGAAACAAAAATAAATAAATCATGAAAAATATTCTGTGAGACAAATTGTGAAAATATATTAAAATCTGAACGTGAAAGTTGACTATGGTCAAAATGTAGCGATAAACAATTTTTTTAATGATGAGCTTTTTAAACCAACATGAAGAAAAGAAATCTGAAAAAGCAAAATTTTCTAATATTAAAAGATAAAAGATTGAGTTTACACAAACAATTGTTTGGATTAATTTTAAAAAAAGCTTGAACAAATTTTAAGTAAAATTAAAAACAAAAAAACGAATATTATGCGGACAGAAGGTTTTCCAAACAACCATTTATTTCACTTTTTCATAATTAGCTGAAATCACCAGTAATTGCGGCTTTTATTCAGTCATCATTCAATTGTGTCTTGTCTAGCAACAGGATATCCTGTTACATAATTCACCAAAACAAAGTGACAGTCTCTACATTGGCTCTCCAGAGACCCCGCACACACTCTCGGAGAAAGTGAAAGAAGTCTTGTGATGGTTGGGCGGGTCGAGCGTATTTCTGGCTTGTTGTTTTGAAGGCCTACGGGAGGAGAGAGGGGAAAAAAACCGAGTTAAAGATGGCGGAGATCGAAGGAGATGAGACCGTTCGGCCCGCTCCTCCGTCTGTGCTCCCCGCCGCGCCTCGCGTTAACGGCTCGGGGATGCTCGGTTCCGGGAGCCAAACCCCGACCATGGTAGCTTCTGGACCGCGTGTGGTTCGGATAATAAAGTCAGAATCGGGATATGGATTCAACGTCCGCGGACAAGTGAGCGAAGGCGGCCAGCTGCGGAGCATTAACGGGGAACTGTACGCTCCTCTCCAGCATGTCAGCGCGGTGTTACCCGGCGGAGCTGCGGACCGGGCCGGTATCGTAAAAGGAGACAGAATACTAGAAGTGTAAGTCATTTATTTTCCACTTTATCTTTCCTTTTAACCCTGGGAATTAGGCGTGCTGTGCTGTCAGTCTGTTTGACGTACAGTTTTCCAGGCGCTCTGTTTACAGGACGTTTATTTTTACACATTAGCACTTGTTTAAGCTTTCGCATGCCAGCACATCCCCGCTAATGCAATAAACGGAGCGCTATTATGTAAGACCGGAGCAGATAACGCCGAGTTCTCGAACGCCGAATGCGTGTTGTGCAACAGGATCATCGATTCGGTGTTCAATAATTTGTGTTGAGAGAGCGTTGAGCTTTAGATGTGTCTCATCTGAAAGAGTCTGGCTTCGGTGACTTGTTGAAACATGACAGCTGCATGATCACATGTTGTCCTATTGATCTCCTATCATCGATGCTGCTGATAAATGAGGTGCTTGACAAGTTAACGTCCTAAATTATGCATGATCTGAGTGAGAGGAATATGCTACGTTGCTTGGGATGTGCATATGATTTGTTGGTTTTGAAAGATTTAGCCTAAAATGATATTGATCAATGTTTTTTTTTTTTTGTAAACAGTAGATTGTAGGGCTGGGCAATATGGCAAAAATGCAATCTCGATAATTATTTTCCATACTGAACGATAAATATATTAAAGTCAGAATTATTAGCCCCCCCTTTGGATTTTTTTTTCTTTATTTTTCAAATATTTCCCAAATTATGTTTAACAGAGCAATTTTCACAGTATGTCAGATAATATTTTTTTCTTCTGGAGAAAGTCTTATTTGTTTTATTTCGGCTAGAATAAAAGCAGTTTTTAATTTTTTAAATGCCATTTTAAGGACAAAATTGTTGGCCCCTTTAAGCTATTTTTTCTAGTAAAATATTATTTGCTGTCATCATGGCAAAGATAAAATAATCAGTTTTTAATTCTGTTATGTTTAGAAATATGTTCAAAAAATCTTCTCTCCGTTAAACAGAAATTGGAGAAAAATAAACAAGTGGGCGAATAATTCAGGAGGTTTAATAATTCTGACGTTAACTGTATTTTGATATAAGTTAACACTTCCAGGTTAACGCTTTACTTTTTTACAAAAGTATCCCAACAATGACTGAAGCCACATAGATTAGACGCTTCATTAAATTACATTTTAAAGTATTGTTTATTAACACCAACAGTTTACACATTACCAGGCCTGTAGCCAGGGGGGGTTCGGGTGGTTCGAAAGACCCCCCACCCCCCACCCCCACTGACAAAGGTCCAGAATTTGTCCCAAACATGAGCTCATTTGTCCTATTTTGACTGCTAAGCCATCATAAACTGTGAAAATAACCCATCAAAGGCTTTAAAGAGCCCATATTATGGGTTTTTGAAAATTCCCCTCCATGTAGTGTGTAACACAGCTCTAAGTGAAGTGAAGTATCCAGCTAAGGCTTAAATCTGTAAGAATACAGTGTTTAAAACTGTTGATTCATCTATAAAAGAGTCGAATCATAGTGCTTCAAACGAGTCGCCTTGATACCGACTCATTAGGTGTTTCGCCATGACGTACGAACGAAACAAAGTTTTTCACGTGCACGCGCAAACCCGGGAGATTTCAAACCTGAGGCCCCGCCCTCTGACGCAGTAACCCAGACACACACACACACACACACCCCCACAAACACACGCACACCCACAAACACACGCACACAAACATGCCGGTCGATTGAAGTCACACTGCAGATGGATATATTGAGTCTCTACCCAAAGATGAAACATCAGCATTATAACCAAGCAGTTGGAAACTTCTGGAAGCTACATGCTACAAAGAATACTTCATCTGAGTTTGTTAAAGGAAGGATCAGTAAAGAGTAACTGATGGACGTCAGGATGGGTTTCTTCCTACATTTCTCAAGTGTAAGTACATGCGGTTAAAGTTGCCTCGTTGACTCTAGCTTGCAAATGTATTTAGTTGTGATTTGTTACTTGTAACCGCTTGTACTGTATCAGGTTAACTGGATATATTATCTTATCGCGTGCAAAGTCACGTTAAAAACGCGACGCGTGCTGTTTGTTTATGGAGCTCCGTGCTAGAGTTCTGCTCCCGCGATTTATTCGGAAATGTATTCCCGCGCCGCAGAAATCTGGCGCGGGGAGAGAGAGGGAGAGAGAGAGAGAGAGAGAGCGAGAGAGAGAGCGAACGAACGAACGAGCTTTGTGTACTTTGTGCTTTGTGCAGCTTGGCTGTCTGGACTGTATACTGGGTGATTTTTGGTTGTGTTCTCCGCTCTAGCGGGACCGGGCGCGGCGGGCAGAAAACGGAGCGGGTTCTCAGGCTAAAACCAGGCGGGTGCGGGCTGAAGCGGGAGCGTTGTCATCCGGAGGTGTGTGTGTGTTTGTGTGTGTGTGTGGTATGGCGAGTACACGACTGTCTCCTTCGTTCGGTTATCCGTGGCACTATCCACTCGCCATAGTGTGGCAGCTAAAGTCCACGCCTACACTATCGAGCGTGTATGAACTGTGATTACTTTTTAAATTGCTGATTAGCTATTGGCCATTTCCCTCTCTGACTGAAGGCAGTCGACCAATCGCGACAGACTGTCATCGGCCCAATCAGCGCAGATTAGCTTCGCGCTAAGGAGGGGTTTGGGAACAAATGAATCACTGGACGATTCATACAGGAGTCGCTGGGATAATTAGATAAAAATAAATGCAGATTATAAGACCATGAAAGTGTTTTTTGACCTTGCATGCATATTAGACTGTTGTTGGAGACCCTTACAACCAAGATATGACCTTATTTCATGTATAATATGGGCTCTTTAAGACCAAGCCGAAGTTGACGAAAGTGAAGTCATCTCTCACTACTGACCTAATGTATTGTATTTAAATAGAGTTTGCGCTTTGCAAGGAACTTTTATTTCAAAATATTTTAAAGAAAAAAAAAAGATACTAATTGTTGTTATCCATAAATTTTGAAATGTATTGTTTACAAGAAAGGCTAAAAATCGTTAAGCTCTACATTATTTATTATTTAATTATTGTTATAATTGTTCAATATTCAAATGGGCAAATTCTGACTGAAGAAAGTTGAATGTGCCATGTGCTGTTGTTATTTGCCTAATAAAACACAATAGGCTACAGTTTTTAATTCAGAACTTTAACATATTTAATCTTTTATAATGATATATAGTTATTAAATTTGTATTTTAAAAATAAGTATTTTTTTCTTCATATTTCTTTATTCTTAATCTTTAAGAAATATTTTTAGCACATCCGACAATCTAATCCAGCTACAGATAGTGCTTAAAATGTCACTAAATGCAGTATTTAAACCTCCTAATTAAACACAAAATTAAAGGAATAACTGCAATAAGCTCCACTTTTTGAGAAAAAAGAACCACCCCTTTCACCAGGCTGGCTACGGGCCTGATTACTGTTTTTCTGTAATATACTTATGATATACAATATAAATGTAATATTCTGAAGAACTGTAACTGACAGAATATCTACACTACACAAACAAAAATATACGTATTGCATTTTCTAAAAAATAATTAATTGCAGAAATATTTAAATAAATGTTCTACCTAATTAAAAATGTTTAAAAAAAATAGTCATCATTAAAATAAACAACAGTTTCACAGCTAATACTACTGACAGGAAGGTGAATCGAGCTTCCAAAACAATACTGGGTGATATAGCATATCTCTAATAGCAACACAATTTCGAATTCCTGTCGTTGTATGTCTGCTGTGTGATTGAATCTTAGGTCATCGAGTAAAAATGGCCATAGCTTATCATCGTTAATGACATCAATTTTATCGCGATTCGATATGATATCATTTATCAGCCCAGCCCTACCTCTTAGTGACCTGTATAGTGTGTAGCAGTGAGATTGAGGTAAAGTTGGCTTTATATTCGCACATTCTGACTTTCTTCTTAATATAATTCAAAAAAAGTTTTCTTTGAAAATTGGTGGTTCATTCCGCTGTGGTGACCCCTGATAAATAAAGAGACTAAGCCAAAGGAAAATAAATAAATAAATTACTTGAAAATTCAAGACAGTGAATTTGTGCTAACTAGGGCTAATATTATTTTGATGTTGTACTTCCATGTGATTTCAGACCGAATATTCAAAGTACTATAATAAACAATGTAAGGAGCATGGTGTCAGTTCAATGTACATTGTCACTGAATGAATGCACAAATATAAAACCAACTTAACTTCAGTATCAGTGAGTAAAACTGTAAAATTGGTCAATTTAAAGAAAAATTTTAGTTTTTTCCATTATATTATGAACTTTTCAGACATTTGGTCACAGTTTTAGATTTATTTTGCTTAATATCACTGCATTGCTTGTATCATTTCCAACAGCTTCAATGACGGATATATATGCATAGTTACCCTTTTCTGATTTTTAGTAAGTACTGTATAAATATATAATTTCTTTTTGTTTATAATTTTGGGTAGTTAGAAATAAGGGAAGTGCCTTAAGCTTGACAAAACTGCCTTGATCTGATAAAACAATACAGTGAAACTGTGAAATATTATTGCAATTTATAATTACTGTTTTCAATTTTAGCTTGTTTAAAAAAAAAAATCCTCTGATGTCAAAGCTGATTTTTCAGCATTATAACTCTGGTCTTAAGTCTTAAACGAGCCTTCAGAAATCATTTTAATATGCTGGATTGCTGTTCAACAAACATTTATTATCGATGTCAGTATGAAATGTGACCCTGGACTGGGGCTGCACAATATATCGTTTTAGCATCAATATCGCAATGTGCATGTCTGCAATAGTCACATCGCAGAATATGCATTATTGAGTTTATATGTTGGGATTATATTTGAGCAAGAGCCTTAATTTCGGAAACATGAGATTTGTGGAGTTTAACTATAAAAGTTGATGATGTAAAAGATTTACAGAGCACTTTAAATTTCTTTTTCTTTTTTTGCTTTATTGTATTTATATATGCTTTAAAATTGTTTATTATATTTTATGCATGGTTTACACCCAGAAAACTCCAAAATATAAATTATTAAATTCTTTCCAAATGCTATTTAAGATATTATATTCATATTCATGGTGAAATATCGCAATAAATGTTGCAGAAAAACAAAATATAGCAATGTCATATTTTTCCAATATCATGCAGCTTTATCCTGGACCACAAAACCTAATGCTACACAGGTATATTTTTTTCCACAAATACATGGTATGGGTCAAAATTTGATTTTTTTTTTTTTTTATTTCAAAAGTTTTTAGCATATTGCCTAAAGGTCACGTTCTATCCATGAAGGAATAGAAATAGGATGATTCTAAGGGCTCATACATTTAAGGGGGCCCCAGAGACATTATCAAGTGCCTGCGCCAACCCCCCATCCCCCCACCCCCTCTTCACTTTAATCTGTGATAACCCAACCACAGCAGAATGAACCGCCAACTTATCTAGCAAATGTTTTACGCAGTAGATGCCTTTCCAGCCGCAATCCAACACCGCGAAACACCTTTATTTTATTTTATTTTATTTTATTTTATTATGAGTTTTAAATTTTTATAAAATCAAATTTGGAGATTGAAGGCTAAACATATATTTTATATTTATTACATTGTATTATTTCTTTACAGACATATATAATGCAACATTTCTATAACATTAACTATTGCTTTTAAGATTTCTAAGAAGCACTTTTTTTAACCAATCTATAAAACTTAAACTTTAGCAGAGAATATTTGAAACTGTGTGTTTGTCAAGGTTGTAAGTCATTTTAAAATGAGACAATTTATTAATCATGAATTTCTAAAAATGTTCGATTTCAAAATATTGAATAATTAGTCATTTTTTACAAAATAATAAATAGTATATACATATAACTGCTGGTAAAATGTACAATTTACTCCATTGCAACTGTGCTTGAGCTCTGAAAACGGTTATTAGAAAGTTTTTCCTTCTCGGGGAATATTTTGCAGGTGCTTTGTGTTGCATGTTAATTCCTAAGCTGCATTATGCATGTACAGAGCCACGCCGCTGGCCATAATGAGTCATTTGGAAGTGTGACGGGTAACATAATCAGCATGTTAAAAATGAGACATATCAGGGTCACTGCTTTATCTAATGGGAAAATCAGGGGTCGAACAAAAGATTCACAAGGGCCACAGGATGTGCTGTTATGCTTCATAAGGTCACTTTCAGTCAACAGCTCACGCTGGTGGTGTGATGTTGATGGTTTCGCTCTTTTCTCAGACTGAACTCAAATGATGGTCGTTTGTGTGTATTAAATAAGATAATATGTATATGTAAACACAGAAATTCTTCATGTACTGCATGCTATAGAGTCGGCTGGGATAACAAATGAATTTATGACAACCATAGGGTTTTTTAATATGCATTGTTTTCTTTTAATCTATTCACAAAGACCTTGATCTGATTCAGTAATTCTCTAGCTAAATTTATCCAGTGTTGTCGTTCGTAATGTTCATTGGAAATGTCATGAAACACAAACCCCTCCCTGAAAGGAAGGAAATTCAGAGGGTTATTAAGGACACAAAGGTTGTTGCTAATTTAGCCCCAGTCAGGTTTACTTTAACAGGATTGTTTAAACAACATTTCAACACCTGATATAAACTTGATTTTTATCTGCAATAATCTTTTGGTAAATGTTGAATGTTCCGGAAGTTGGCTGAACAAGTCTATACAGACTATATATATATTAGTGCTGAATGATATATCGACATAAATAGATTTAGCAAAAGCTGCGATTGTCTTGCACATCATGTGAGTAAAGTACGGTGATGTGAACAGTGGTAAATTTCCTCTGAAGGTCAGAGGGCGATCTCATGAGTCGCACGGTAAAAAAAACAAATATGCCCTGAAGAAAACCAGGAAAAACATAGGAAGATATAACTGCTTTCTTTTGATTCAACGGGATAAATAAACACATGACCATGACAACATCCGAGTTCATCTTATTATAATTTGCCTGATAATAAAAGTATGTAATGATGCAACACGTTTGTCACTGCTTAGAATGCTATGTTGTAATATGTTGCCTGCTTTTTTATGTGTAAAAAGATGCATCATTTTACATAAGGACTTAAATTAAACACTCAACTGAAACGATGAAGTAAGTTTTGAACACAAACTTTATCGTATGTGGTACTTGCATGTCTCCCTGCCTTCGCGTGGGTTTCCTCCGGGTGCTACGGTTTCCCCCACAGTCCAAAGACTTGCGGTACAGGTGAATTGGTTGGGCTAAATTGTCCGTAGTGTGTGTGAATGTGTGGATATTTCCCTGAGGTGGGTTGCGGCTGGTAGGGCATCCGCTGCGTAAAAAACTTGCTGGATAAGTTGGCGGTTCATTCCGGTGTGGCGACCCCGGATTAATAAAGGGACTAAGCCGACAAGAAAATGAATGAATGAATGGTACTTGCATGTGCTTTCAGGTTTAACATGTCAAAGTCACAGATTATTTGCGTTTTGACTCGCATGTTGACATCGCATGTGATCTTTTGCGAAGATTTGCAGAGAAACTTGGCAGTTTGTGTAGTAAACGCTGCTTCAGCTGAACACAGATCCTGGAGATTCACAGCTGATTACAGCCGGCTTTATAGAATAATGCAATCAATATCATGTGATTTATCATTCAGCCCTATATATATATATATATATATATATATATATATATATATATATATATATATATATATATGTGGCAAAATATTTAGCCTTATGTGCCAAAATTGTTAGCCCTGATTTTTTTTCTTTATTAACATAATTAAGAAATGATGAATAATAAACATAATAATAAATAATTTTTTAAAGTTTTCGGACAATAATTTTGCCTTCAATTGTAAATTTTGTATATACTGTATGTTAAAGTAAAGGTGTCACTATTTCGATTTTAAATCGAAATCTATCGAAATTCATGCATTGCTTAATCTCGACTATAGAATCAAAAAATGGAATCGTCGATGCTGTCACACCCCCATGTCATGTAAAAAAAGAAAAGAAAAGAAAAAACACGCTTGTTGAAGTGCTGCAAGTCAAACTAACAGCTACAACAAACAGCCAAGAGATAGCATGGCAACTGCAGACGCAGTCCCCAATGTGGAAGTATTTTGGATTTCCAGTAAGTTATGTTGTTTGCAAGCTCTGCTATGGACGTATACCACATTATTCCACCGGCAGCATGACTAGCATGGCAGGGCATCTCCGCAGGCATCACAAAAATGTAGATTTATCTGTTAAACCGACAAGTGTGACACAAACTACTCTCCTGTCTTCATTTGGAATAAAACTTCCAAGTAACTCAACCCGTGAAAAGGCAATTAAAAGCGCGGTGACTGTATTTATAGCCACGGACATACAACCTTATTTAGTGGTGGAAAACTCTGTTTTTTAAGGCATTTAATTAGCGTGCTAGAACTGTGTTACAAAATCCCTAGTAGAACGCATCCTCACAGCTACGGTGATACAATCCATGTACAATAATGTAAAGGAGAGAGTTGTTGAAGGTCTTAGTAGTGTGCACATTTAGTCTTGGCTAGATTGAAGGACCTCCAGAGCAACACAGAGCTTCATGACTGTCACAGCGCACGATCAGATATTATTATGTTGTTTGAAAGTCTTAAAATGTCATAGCTTATGCTTTCAAATTTTTCTAAATCGGAAGTCGAATCAAACCATGACTTTATAATTGTAAATGTCATCAAATGGAGGATTTGGAGTATTGTGACATCTTTATGTTAAAGATGCAGTATGTAAGTTTGACACCCAGTGCATGAACTAGGTATTGCATGCCTGGTTTAATACACGCAAGTGCAGGTTGCCAGATTGACGACACCAACAGTAGCCTAAAGACTTATTTGTGTTGCGTCTTAATAAAAGTAACGGCGCGATAGGAGTATTTTCCATATTAAAAAGAGTTTTTGTTCTAAACAACAACTGAAATGACAATGATCACCTCAGGTACACCACATATGCTTTAATCAGTGTTAAATAATATTTATAAAATAAAATATGTGAGTTTGAATGCCGTTTCACATGACATTTATTGCCATATACTGAAAGCAGCAGCACCTCAGATCTTAAAAATAAATTAAAATGTTTGAAATTGAACTTTAGAACTGTAACTCAGTGCAAGCCAACACATATCAGTGATTCAGCATGTACATTTAATAATGTTAAAGTGGTTTAATATGTATTAATTAGATTAGTAACATTATCATTTTGCTGGAGTGCAGTAAGTGCACTATTCTGTGCTTCTGAATGGCTGTATTTAAATTTCTGTGTTTCATCTGGTGCAAACAGCAAAATTGCTGACTGCAAATCTCATCATGTAGCATGTTGTTAGGACTCGAGGTTACAATGTAACCTGCTCACCTGATGTTTACGTTAGTAATTTTTATGGTATTTTGGTAATTAATAACCACCTCATGTGGAACTCTGAATCTGCGTCTTATTTCGGAGTCTACCAGAAATAAGATTATTGCTATTGTCCACCAGAAGTCGCATTTCAGTTGTGGACGCACTCTTTGAGAGCCTTTCTGACTGAATGAATAAAATATGCTGTTCCACAAAGGCAACCCGGGGTGCTGAAATTAAATATAGTTTGCTAAACTTGCAGTGGTCGCGTTATCAAAAAAAAGACATTGCTCCAGCACGTAACGCACATTATCAAAGCATAATATCTGACTTCAGCATTGTTTTTCAGATAAACAAGAATGTTCACTGAGCATGTTTCTTAAATATCTGCTAACATGTTATGGTATTTTTATGCGTTAGAAGAGTCAAAAACTTGCATACAGCACCTTTAAAGAACCCACTGGTCATTTGTGATTTAATATTTAGGATATACCCTTTCTTTTTCTGAATTTGGAAATGGTCCTAATACGTAAAAGGATTCATGAGCCCATGGCCGGTTTCCTGAGGAACTCCTTTGAGGAAGAAGGAGTGGGTTCACAAACCTCAGCTCAGTTTATTTATCAGCCTTGAGCTGTTTTTTCCTTTTACAGACTTTGCTGAACGTCTCCTCAATCCTTGGTTCAATTTTGTAAACATTAATGCATGTAGGAAGACAAAGAAAATCAATATGGCATGTTAATAAACAGTTCAACTAGTTGTTTTGAAACAGCAGTCAGAATGAGGAAGTTCGGACAGTAAGGAGTCATTGCAGGCATTAACTGGTCATGTGAATGTCATGTTACACAACAGTTTGTTCCCGTTCCAAACTCATTATTCAGCATGTTCAAGCCGTCCAGCACCTGATTTTATATGGAACTGGATTAAAGTATAACATATTAGCGTCGAGTTTTGGCTTTGATCGTTGTGGGGTCAGACATTATTAATACTGATCTCCTGGGGCATTTTGTTACCTTCATAAGGACATATTTTATAATCACCCTTTTAAATGGGTGTGTGTTTTTCTGTTATGCAAACAATTTATTAACAATTTAACTGTCTTTTTAATAAATTATATATCTCTGAAAAAATTTAAGAGACCAGTTGAACTGTTATTTAGATTTTTTCGGTATGAGTTTGAGTAAAATGTTAATATTTGTTTTATTCTTTAAAGGTCTAAGAACTTTTCTCCCAAATATCAAATTAAAATTTTCTCATTTTCTCAGAAATTGTTTTTTTCTGGAAAATCCCAAATGGACATCATGTTCATTTGTTGTGATTTGGAAATCATTATTATTCAGCCATATTGCTGGTATTATTATTATTTGTTTATTATTATTATTATTTTAAATTCTGAAGTTGGTATTGTGATATTTATAAATCAAAATAAACATGTCTGATTTTTTTTCAGCAAAAAAAAAAAAAATGTAAAAAAACAAAATTTCTGTTTTAAAATTAGGAAAAGGCATCAGTAATCAGGAGTTTAAAAATCAGTAATTAAAAAAAACTTTAAGTTGTATCCTGAGAAAATATTGTCTATAAAGTGGTCTTATTTTATAGCTGTACCTAAACAGGAAAGTTTTAAATAGTAGAACAGCAATCGTATAATGAAAGTATTGTTGAATGTTGCTCTTGATATTGTAATTATTATTATTGTCAATAAATAGAACACATATAAATGCATATGGGGAAATGAATGGTATCTCGTTATCTGGTTACACAGATAAACATGTCTCTTCATCAAATTAGTCTCTCCAAGCTTCCCACAGGTCATTTCTGGAAGATCATCGGATTTTAAAAGACATTCTTTTTGTTATGAATTTTTCATTTAGCCCTCCATCAAAATGTTTTTTTTAGTGTAGCCTTTATTTGGTGCAGGCATAAATAGTCACTGACAAAATAAAATCAAAGCTTTTTAGGTTGCTAATTAGGTAATGTTTTTGCCTCTGCAACTGGTATTTAGTCACATATTTAAATACTTAGATTGGTGTAAAAGAATATATATTTTTAATTTCTTAATCAATGTTGTAAAAATGTTATCATCTAATTAAAAACATGAACAAGCCCCTTGAATTAAATACAACAGTTCAATCTAACCTGCAGTCCAACTTTGTTTTGGGCTTTAGCAAAGTATATAAATATTTTTACAGATTGATATTTTTCTGATCCCATAACTCTGTGGTTAGTTGTTTTGGAAAATACAAACAGACGTTTTAATATAATGTTAACCAGTACTTTCTATGTGAATTTATGTTTTAAGATTTTACTGCAAATCTCACATCCATAAAGCTTTAATTGCTCATATATATATATATATATATATATATATATATATATATATATATATATATATATATATATATATATATATATATATATATATATATATGTATATTAGTTCTCGAAATTTTGCATCCTCAAATTTTATCTATGCGACTTCAAAATATATTTAGGAGCATTTGTGCGAGTGCATATAATTGTTGTTGTGCAACCAATTTTCACCGCAAAATGTTCACCACATGCGCGGAATTAGGAGGTATTCATGCATTAAGCATCTTTGCACCTAAAAACACCCAACGCAGCACGTCAGGAATGGTTTAAAACAGATGACTTGTCAACTTGCTGCTGTAAACGAAGCCCGCAATGCTTGTCCTGCCTTCAAGCTCTTCTTATTGGCCCACTGCGCTAGAACAGAACGCGAATGGAATGGTTAATATTAAGTTAACATAACAAGTTGGGGGATATTTAACTGTCCATGAGGTAGATGGCCTGAGGAAAGAAACTTTTCCTGTGTCTGGCTGTTTTTGTGCTTGGTGCTCTGAAGCGCCGACCAGACGGTAACAGTTCGAACAGGTAGTGTGCTGGGTGTGATTCATCCAGAGTGATTTTGTGAGCCCTTTTACTCACTCTGGACGAGTACAGTTCTTGAAGTGTAGGAAGGGTAGTGCCTGTGGTTCAAACAATTACATATATAAACAAACGCACCATTACTAGAGCAACTGGATTTATTTAGATGTTTTCCTCCTATTGAGGATGTCAATTATTTCGCAAAAGTCTTTAATGTTTAATGTCTTTCTCCTTTTTTGAAACATCAAATCATTAATTGATTAATTCTGTAGTGTATAGTAGGCTGGTCTGTCACCTCTGTTTAACCTCATTTCTGCGCCTCATCCTGAAATATGTCTCCTCGTTACTGTGTCTCCATCTGTCAGCTGCTTTATGAATTAGTGATGGAGGTGATAGGCGACGAGCAGGTAGAGTGTGCTGTCTGTGCCATTGGTCAGCTGATATCTGTGTCAGTGGTGCAGAAACTGTTGTGTACACCATGATTTTATATAGAATTCCCTTTAATGTGCGATATGACTATAAAGTGATCATAAACGAATATTTTCAGAATTCAAATAAGCAGTATTCCATACGTCGGGACCTAACAAGTGGATACTATTATCGCAATAACAATAAATTTGTGATATATGGTGCAGATTTAGTCTGTGGCTATGAATGCCTGTCTGACTTTTGTCAAAAGATGGAGGGGGTTAAAAATGCACTATACAGGAAAAACCCTGTTTGTTAATAGAATTTTCTTTTTAAGAAGTTGTTTTCTAAATGAAATGTAACCCTTTGCTTAGTTGACTAGTTTGGGTTTCATTTCTGCAAACTGTATTATGGTAATTACATCTGAAAGAAAATGACTCCTTCCTTCTTTCTTTATGATTTAAAGTGAGAAACCCTCATTGTTTTGCATTGCATTTTGCATGCACATCATAATTAAAGGGAAAGTTCACACAAAAAAAATGCTCACAATTTACGCAAACTCAAGTGGTTCTTAATGTCTATGAACTGCTTTCTTCTGTTGAACACAAAATAATATTTTCCAAGGAATGTTGGGAAAAAGCAGCCATTGACATCCATATAGGAGCGCATATGAAAGTTAATGGTTGTTTTTTATAAACGTTTTTCAGAATGTCTTCTTTGGTGTTCAACAGAAGAATGAAACTTAAACGGGTTGGAACAAGTGGACAATTTGGACAATTTTCATTTTTGGGTGCACTATCCCTTTAAAGGTTTACATTAAGTCACATTTTTGGAGTGGTCCAATCCTGTAAGCTTATTTATATCTAGATGTATTCATCTTATTCTAAAATGTGGAAGTGCGCTCGTTTTTCTGATTTGTTTTAGAACTTCTGATTCAGTCGCATATGGGAAAAATGGCTAGGAATAATAAACAGCTGAAAACAGTCAATTAAATTGCTCTACAAACAAGTGTGTCCATGACTATACAGACAAAGTAGAATAACATAAGAATAAAATATTAGTTTTCAACGTCAAGCTGCCAATTTTTTAATGTTTGATAATAAATGTTTCTTGACCAACAAGTCATCATATTTGAATAATTTTTAAAGGATAATATAACAAAGAATACATTTCACAAAAAAACAGTTATTATTTTAATTTTTAATCATGTTTTTCAATATAAAGGGCACCTATTTTACCCTTTTACAAGATGTAAGATAAGCCTTTGGTGTCTCCAGAATGTATCTGTAAAGTTTCAGCTCAAAATACCCATCTTCTAGAATTTGCCCATTTTGGTGTCTGAATACAGTGTAGCTGTTTTTGTCGCCTTTGGCTTTAAATGCAAATGAGCTGCTTCTCCCTACCCACCGTTCCAATGTACGTGTCTGCTTCTCATCATGCGTTACGTCAGATAAACAGCAGTCAGTGACATTACAGCACATTAGTCAAAAATACCAATTAAGTTTATTTCATGTACTTGTGGTAGAGTTTATTCAAGCCTTTCTGAAATGATGAGTCTCAAAGAAATGCGGTTTGCAGTACACGCACACACATATATGCGCGTTTACTGACACCACGCAGCTGTGGTGATGGTATCGTATATCTTGGTGATTTGTATTGCGTGTATCTTGGTGATTGTAATACATAGCAATTTTACGTCTTTATTACAAACATGCTATGTTTTTAAAACGTTTTATTTATGGAGTTTATAAAAACCACAGAAAGTGGTAACAAATGATTTAATCCCAGTTTATTTGAAGAAAAAAATACATATATATATATATGTATATGTATATATATATATATATATATATATATATATATATATATATATATATATATATATATATATACACACACACACACACACGTGTTATTATAGAAACATGGCACCTGTTAATCAATTCAGTGGGCGGGGAAAACCGCACTCCTATGTCACGTTGTGGTGGGCCTCAAAATCACTGGGATTTGGCTCCTATTTTAACAATAGGATATTTTTAAAAAAAGAGACTTGTTGGGTTCATATCACTCCAATATGACAGTGGACACACTATATTTACAAACAGTTTAGTCCAAACAGCTAACAAAACTTGATTTTCATCATAGGTGCCCTTTCATGCATTTGTGGTCTGCTAGAATGTGCATAAGAGATGTATTTTAAAGCCCGAAGTCATCCTACAACGTTACCCATTTTTTTCCCCGGTTTGTCCTGCAGGAATGGGGTGAGCGTGGAGGGGGCGACACACAAGCAGGTGGTGGACCTGATCCGGGCTGGAGAGAGGGAGCTGGTGCTGACCGTGCTCTCCATCCCGGCGCAAGAAGCAGATGGACTCGACACCAGCGAAGAAGGTGCAGTTCAGCCCAATTACGACTACAGCGACAAACAGGCTGTCCCCATTTCAGTCCCCACATACAAACACGTGGAGCAGCACTCGGAGAAGTTTGTGGTGAGTTGCACTGAATGATTTATTTAAAAGAACAATATGCGTTACGTAGTATTATGTTATATATATGAATCTACAAAAGCATGTACTGTTAAAGTCAAAATTATTAGTCCTCCTGTGATTTTTATTTACATTTTTTCTTTTTTTTTTAATATTTCCCAAATGATCTTTAACAGAGCATTTTTCATAGTATTTTCTATCAGTTTTTTTTTCTTTTGGAGAAATACTTATTTGTTTTATTTCAGATAGAATAAAAAAGTTTTAAATTGTTTAAAAGCCACATGCATATTATGTTAATACAACCATTTATTTTGGATGTTATTAATCATGATTAATCATTTGACAATACAGATTTTTTTAAATCTTTTATCTGTTAGTGCTAATATTCTTTTTTTTTTTTTTTTTTTCTATTTTAGGTGTATAATGTGTATATGTCCGGCAGACAGCTGTGCTCGAAGCGCTATCGAGAGTTTGCGATACTTCATCAGAACCTGAAGAGAGAGTTCTCCAACTACACTTTCCCCAAGCTGCCAGGAAAGTGGCCTTTTTCGCTGTCTGAACAGCAGCTGGACGCTCGCAGGAGAGGATTAGAGGAATACATGGAGAGAGGTGAAAATACTCCAAAATACCTGAATTAACACTAAACATTTCAACATAAAATCATTTAAGTGAGGTGTTCTGTGTTTAAAAGTCTTTCTGCGTTAAGTACAACTAATTAAGATTCACTAAAACGTGTTATTTCAGAGTTTTTTTGTTAAATCCGTAAGTTTGTCATAACTTTAAGATTTGTTTTAGCATTTAAACTATATATATACAGCTTATGTGCATTTATAGTGTGTGTGTGTGGTCCTGCTAACTATATAAACACCAAAATGAAAATGATGTTATTAATTGCTCACTCAAATTTAGTTTTACTTGAAACTGATGTTGTGTTCACACAAAACTTAAAAAGCACTGCCTCACTTGTTTAAGTTTTTTGCCTCACAAATTTTCCACTCAAGTTCATTTTTTGAAGATTAAGGCGAATTCATGTAATAAGAGTTTATGGCAAAAGTGACAGTGTGACACAAAAGTCAGCTCACTTAGGGGCGCTCAATATTGACAAAATTAGTTATACTTTATTATTTTAGGTGCAGATACTTTTTTATCGTTTATGCTGATTTTCGTTGATACACCAATCCACCAGTAGGTGGCGACAAGTCATCCTTAATTATAATTTATTTTTTAATAAACAAGCAAGGGGCGGCTGAGTGGTTAGCACTGTCGCCTTGCAGCAAAAAGGTTGCTGGTTTTAGTCCTAGCAGGGCCAGTTGGCATTTCTGTGTGGAGTTTGCATGTTCATCCTGTGTACCGGTGCTCTGGTTTCCCCCACAGTTCAAAGACATGTGCTATAGGTGAATTCGATTAACTAAATTGCCCATAGTGTATGAGTGTGCATGTGAATGAGAGAGTGTATAGGTGTTTTCCAGTACTGGGTTGTGGCTGGAAGGGCATCCGCTGCGTAAAACATATGCTGGAATAGTTGGCGGTTAATTCCGCAGTGGTAACCCCTGATGAATAAAGGACTAAGCTGAAGGAAAATGAATGAATGAATAAACAAAGCAAGTGACGCTTCATAAATGGGACATTGAATTGCAGACTCACTCAATTTGGTCAAAATTAGATTCATTCAGTAACAGAACAATGTGGCGATGTTCAACGAATGTTCTGCCCTGTCTGGAACTCTTTTCATTACCAAAACAGACAATATTTTATCTAAAATGTAACTCGCAGAATATTAACTTCTTGTTGTTTTATTTTTTATCTTGATCCCTTCAACAAAATACACTGAAAACTAAACTTGGTTGTAATACCAGTTATAGAAGTAATTTGTCCAATTAGTGTTTTTATATTTGAATGTTTTAAGTTACATTTGAGATTAATTTTATTTACTGAAAATGTTTTTAAATCAAAATAAATAGATTATAAGGATGCACCGTATTTTGTAGCAGCTTTCACACCAGACTTGGAAAGCGATGCGCTATGAAACCCATTCATTTGATTTATACATCATGATACATTTTCACGTCCGTTCACCAAGGCTGCATTTATTTTGATTATATCACACAAGAAAAAAAAATGTGACCATGGACCACAAAACCAGCCTTAAGTGTCATTGTTTTTTTGAAAGTTGCGTTCAGGGTGTTTTGTTCAGTGGTCTGTGCAGTGAACCACCAGGAAATGTTTTGGGTTTTTTGACACTTGTTCACAGTCAGTTTGTGGTACATGCATCAGATATCATCATATACTTCTAACAAACTCTTTACTAAACCCCCCCACCCTCTTTCTCTCTTCTCAGTGTGCTCAGTGCGGATCATAGGTGAGAGTGACATTATGCAAGAATTCCTGTCTGAATCAAATGAGGTAAGTACATATTGGCAAACACTGTAATTCTGTGTGAATGTGGTTTTGCTTAACAATGCTTTCTACGCGTGTCTTCTATTAAAGAACCACAACGGCATAACGGATGTGGAGCTGCGAATAGCACTGCCTGATAAAACTACAGCCTCAGTGAGGGTTCAGAAGAACAGCACCACTGATCAGGTTTACCAGGTAAAACTTCATGCAAGTCGTTCTTTACTTGACTTTTATGGTCTGAAATTCATATTTGACACTGGCATATAACATATAGTTACAATTTACATACACTTAAAGTTGTTAGCCCTCCTGAATTATTAGCCCATGTATATTTCCCCCCATTTTCTGTTTATTGAATGTATTAGTTTTATTAACTAATTTCAAATATTTTTTTCAGGGTGTCCGCAGGGTCTTAAAAAGATCTAAAATCACAGATATATAGTGAATATCTGAATAATATCTAGTTAAAATATTATGTAGTGTCATCATGGTAAAGATAAATTCAAGACTTTTAAAGACTCTTTTAAGGCCATTAAGAATTACATTTTAGACTTACACATGGCTAAACACTAAGGATTTTTGATAATGACCCAATTGGGCAAAAGTAATAGGAAATAAATCAAACATACTTTTTTTTTTTATCACATATTTGAATATGTTGAAACGAGAGATTTCCAGTGAGTGGTACAGTACGGTATGGTGTGGGTCACCTTTATCAGGCTTGTGTTGCCACTGCTAAAAGGGTACCAATGGTACTTTCTGGTGTGGTGTACGACAGAAAGGTTCAGTCAACGTCATTTTCGCTCGAGAAAATGTCTACAGTAAAGCTGTACGGGTCATTCACATATCATGAGAGGCACTTCTCACAAGACAGATGCTTTATACACATAAATACTTCTGTATAAATGTTTATTACTAACTTTTCTATTAACATAATTTTATTATAGCTTCAGATCAATGACAGTGCGAAATAGCCTACTGTAACGTCTGCAACTATATAAAATAAATTAATAAATGCAACATATATGATCACATACAGACTCTTACGATCTCTGATTTGTGGCGCAGTAGGTAGTGCTATCACCTCATAGCAAGAAGGTCGCTGGGTCGCTGGTTCGACCCTCGGCTCAGTTGGCGTTTCTGTGTGGAGTTTGCATGCTCTCCCTGCATTAATAAAGGGACTAA
Source organism: Danio rerio (assembly GCF_052040795.2). NCBI lineage: Eukaryota > Metazoa > Chordata > Actinopteri > Cypriniformes > Danionidae > Danio > Danio rerio. The sequence continues at coordinate 9,722,561 of NC_141039.2, forward strand.
ACCAACAAGAAAATGAATGAATGCATTATTCAAGATGCTAGTATTCAACTTAAAGTGAAATTTAAAGGCTTGATTACGTTTATTAGGCAAGTTAGGGTAATTGGGCAAGTCACTATTTAAAGACGGTTTGTTCTGCAGACTGTCGAAAAAAAATATAGCTTAATAGGGCTAATAATATTAAATTAAAATATTGTAATTATATTCAAATGTTTTTTAAAAAACTGCTTTCATTCTAGCTGAAATAAAACAAGTCTTTTTTCTAGAAGAAAAAATATTATAGGTAATACTGTGAAAAATGTCTTGCTTTTTTAAGAATAATTTGGGAAATATAAAAAAATAAGGAAAAAAATCAAAGGTGGGCGAATCATTTCGACTTTTGACTACAGTACATGTCTCTAAAACATATGAAATACACTTTACCCCACTTTGTCCAAGGTAAAAACAGGGTTCCCACTGGTCATGGATTTTTTGATTATCATGGATTTTTAAAAGGTCTATTACAGACATTAGAAGTAATGAATTTTACAGGCTTTTTTGTCATGTAAAAATTTGAACTTTTCTTCTTTTGTCAAAATGTCTTTCTGCGCATTTATTTACATTGCTATAGTTGATCCATTTTTTTCGAGCTAATTTATCACTTTCCTGCTTGACAAACAAATTTATTTAAAAATATATGATTTTATGCTTAAATGTAATGGAAGTAAATGAGACTGGAAGACACATTTAAATTACAATGCTACATGAGATATAGGATAGAAAGGGTAATGAAATTTAGCTTTTTAGTCTTTAGAAAGTTTGGGTAAAGTCAGTGAATTTGGCATTCGGATTAGAATTAAAAGTCAAATGAGGCACAATATACAGTCCTAAGCATAAAGGAATATTTTCAATGAATAAATAAATATTTTTATCCATTTCTTCAATTCAATATATTGTTGCGCATTTAAACCAGGGTTCACCAAACTTGTTCCTGGAGGTCCGGCGTCCTTTAGATTTTAGCTCCAACCCTAATCAAACACACCTGAACAAGCTAATCAAGGTCTTACTAGGTATACTTGAAACACCCAGGCAGGGGTGTTGAGGCAAGTTGGAGCTAAACCCTGCAGTGACACCAGACCTCCAGGAACGAGATTGGTGACCCCTAATTTAAACAAAACGGTTTTATTAAACAGTTATATCTATTAAAATAAGAGTTTGAAGAATAGAAACATTATCAATTTAAATTCAACTAGTTATTACAAGAAATCAATCAACAAAATTTTATATCTCTCTTTTTTTTTTCTCCTCTTTATTAACATTTTATTTAATATTTATCGCTAACATATTAATTTGGCTGTACTCCTTTTTGAATTGTAATAATATTGTTCATTAGTTCCGGTTTTGCTTTTGGTACTGATTTGTGCTGAGCATTGTTTATATGTTTATGCCTATATATGTGCTCAGATTTAGTCTTCATTATGTTCATACCACATTCATACCAACTCATTCATACCATTCATATGTTCATACCAACTCTTTTGATCTGTTTTTCAGGCTCTTGTTGTGAAGGTTGGGATGGACAGCATGATGGCCAGTTATTTTGCTCTTTTTGAAGTTATTAACCATTCGTTTGGTGAGCACTCGCTTGGTTTATATTGTGTATATACATATCAAATGTATAGCAATGCCACAATGTTTACTTCCACATACACTAATGTATTTGTTGATGGTATAGATAACACCACTTAACTATGAACAACACATTTATTCAGCAATACTATATCTCATATGTAAACTAAACATGCAGTATATTAATGTGTTAATAAATGAATTAGTTAACACTTTAGTTATCACAATACCAGTCAATTTTGACCACTGTGTGGGGACATTTTTTTGGTCCCCATGAGGGAAAACGGCTCATAAATGACATAATGGGGTATTTTTTAAATTTGAAGATAATTTCCTGTGAGTGTGGGTTTATGGGTAGAGGGATATAATATACTGTATTAAAATCATAATGTCTATGGGAAGTCCCCATAAAGACAGCTGTACGTGAGTATGCGCTTGTGTGTTATGAATCAGTTTATGGCTTGAAGGGAAGAAAGCATTTTTACATTCACTGAGGAAAGCGTTTGACCTTGTTATGAAGTCAAAAGTAATTGAGCTTATTATTCTTATTAAGGACGATTAAACTGCTGTTTTGTGAGTCCTTTTTAATCAAACGAATAATGTTTGACTCGGCTGCCAAGCTCTGATAAGGTGCTGCTGAACCCAGTAAAGACATTTTTCCTTGTTAATAGCAAATTTCTGTGTAAATCTTTAGTAAAACTGTTCTTGGCTATTTTATAGAAGAATGTTTTTGTTTGTAGTTTTGTAACGGCTGAATGGTGAATAAATATTCACTGTGAATAAATATTCAGTGCCTTTTAACTTTCGTACATGGAAGGAGTTGTAGCAGAAGAGTTAAATGTGTGAATTCTGCACTATCCTTTTGATAGTAGACTAAAGAAATCTACTGTAAGTTGACCTGATCATTAAGTCAATGAGTGAGTTCAAACTCATCAGATGAATCATTTAATCAAGAGCAGTTGATTCTTTGAAAATATTCAAGGAATGAGTTTTTAATTTTTGAAATATCGGTGCTTAAATATACACCATTGTTCTGAAGCTTAGGTTTGGTAGGTTATTTATTATTAGAGATGTATTGATACTAACCGGCTGCACAATATATTGTTTCAGCATCGATATCACAATGTACACATCCACAGTAGTCACTTCGTGGCATGCCCAATGTCCAGTTATGATTAGTTGATCAGTTACAATAGTTTGTCATTGCGAAGTTTGGTAACGCTTTAGAATAACTATCCGTTATAACGAGTAGATCAGTAATGAACTGTTAGTTAATGGTTTATAAATCACTTGTTAAATAATAGTTAATAGTTTGTTAATTATTTATAACTGTGCCTTATAGATAGCCAGTAGACTACTTACAAGCTGTTAGTTAACAAGTTATAAATGACTTGTTAACTGTATTTTAATGGTTTCTAACTGTACCTGATAAATTAGTAATAGATCATCAACAATCAGTAAATTACTTACTAAAGACTTGTTAAGTGTCAGTTTATAGTTTATAGATGCTATTGGGATGTTATTCTAGTTGCAACTATTCTTCATTTATTATTGGTCGGAGCACTCGCTCTGATCCCCTGGGCTCTGCGTTGGTTGGGGAAATTCCAAATTGAACCAAAACAAACCATTTCAATTATCTTAAAATTAGCAATGAAAATTTAGGAAATGCAACCTGCAGAATCAGCGAATTAAAAAAATACATTTTTATTCTTTGAACAATATTTTGAATGTAAATTTTAAGTGTAAGTGTACAGTAATGCCCTTTGTGGAACTGCATACTGCTTAATTTAAAATGAATGGTGCTTCAAGTCCTTGAATCTGCTGTTCGTGAAAGCGTGGGCACCCTGTAAAAATTTCTCAGCTGATACAATCTGCCTTTTTATACTTCATTCCTATTTAATAATTATTTTTGAAAGAACTGAAGGTTACACTTTCTTTAAGGTGCCCTTTTCACAGTGTAACTATTCATTTAACTACTGAGTAGCATTAAATCATAACATGCACTTACTATTTGGTCAGGGTCATGTTGAAGATTAGTCGCATGTAATTATGCCTAATTAATTATATTTATGATAATAAGTACATGGAGTGTGTGTAAGTTCTACCGAAATGCACAGAACATCTCTCCATTTCAGCAAATAGTTTCAGAGTATCTGGTCTGTCATAAACAGAAAACTCATTTAGAAATATCAAACTTAACTCAATAATGAAATTGTGAAGAATAAGTTTTCTTAAATTCTTTAAGATACATGAGTTTCATCCTGCTAAATCTTACATACATCATGAATTTGAATCGTATTCCACCTTCTTTTGATTACATTTGTATTCTTTTAAGAATTATTTTATTTGTATTTTATCTTTTTTATTGTTGTTTATGTAAAGCACTTTGAATTACCATTGTGTATGAAATGTGCTATATAAATAAACTTGCCTTGCCTAAGGTAATATAATCAGCCTTGATTATCATCTGATGACCAACAGTGTAGAAATGTGCCTTAATTGTTTTGACTCATGCGTCAGTGCATTTCTATTTTTAATGTTTTTGAGTCTCTTTTTATGTTTTATGTAAAAGGATTTGAAGCTGAAACTGACTCATAAATTACATTTCAAATATATTAAAATGTAAACCAGATCATTTATATTGAAATAATAGATGTGACCCCAGACTGTCTTATCCTCTTAAGGCCCAAGGTGTTTTTTTACATGCATTTTTTATTTCTCTTTGCTATTTGGGCTTATTGGAACCTAATTACAATAAAAATCTAAGTGTGATGTACTTTTACAGAAAAATGATTCTAGTTTTAAATGGTCCGAATTTACATAAAACACTTTTTCCAGATTGTTTTTAATGCATATTTTACATAGTTTTTTTTTTTAACTTGCTTTGACTATCAGAGAGTAAAAACAACTTTTTTTTCTCATTTTGGACAGTTAAAATAGTTGCAGGATGACACTGTAGGTCTGTAACAAAATAAAAAACATTCAAAAATGTGCTGTCTCAAGTCCTGGGAGGTTAAGTTGCATAGGTGTATACTTTTTGGTTATAGTCAAAAATGCATTGTTCCGACTTGAAGCTGCATTTGTTTTTGTTTTTGTTTTGTTTTGTTTTGTTTTTTTGATAAAAATTACAAATAAGAAAGTGAAATGTGACCCTGGACTCCAAAACCAGTCATAAGTGGGTTTTTTTTTTTTTAATTTATTGAGATTTATAACATCATCCAAAAGCTGAATAATAAATAAGCTTTCCATTGATGTATCATTTGTTATGGCAATGTTTAGCTGAGATATGATCAATTACTGAAAGAAATCTGTCTAAATGAATGATGCACTTTACTATTAAAAATTGAGGACATTTAAGATAATGTTCCATGAAGCCATTTAGTAATACTAAATAATAATAAGTTATAATTATAATAAAAAATTACCATTTGGACCCATAACGTGTTTTTTTTGGCTACTACCAAAAATATACCTATGCAACATAAGTCTGTCTGAGGTCACATATATTATTCATTCATTCATTTTCCTTCAGTTTAGTCCCTTATTTATCAGAGGTCACCACAGCGGAATGAACCACCAACTATTTTGGCATTTGATTTACTCAGGGGATGCAACCCAGTACTGGGAACTTATACCGCATGTCTTTGGACTGTGTGGGAATCCGGAGTATCCGGAGGAAACCCACGCGAATACGGGGAGAACATGCAAACTCCTCATAGAAATTTCAACTGGCCCAGCCAGGACTTGAACCAGCGACCTCCTTGCTGTGAGGCGACAGTGCCAGCCACTGTGTCGCCTGTCACATATATTATTTCAATGTAAAATATTTTCATTTAAATATATTTGAAAATGTAATTTTTGAGTCTGTTTCAGCTTAAGATTATTTTAATGTTACATTACTTGCTACATTATCACCTGAAGGTGCATAAATGAACAGTAAATGATCATTTTTTGGGGTCAGCTATAATTCTGTTCCTCACACAAACCTGTAAATCTGTTGTTATCAAAATGTTTTACTTATGTAAATCGCCTACTAATTATTTCTTATCAATCTCACCATTTCTTCCTAAAGTGCGCAAACTGGCTCCTAATGAGTTTCCACACAAGCTGTATGTCCAGAACTACACCTCAGCGGTTCCCGGGACGTGTCTGACCATGCGCAAGTGGCTCTTCAGCACACAGGAAGAGGATCTGCTGCGGGACAACCCTCTCGCCCTGCACTACTGCTTCCATCAGGTGTCAATTCTGTCTTTTACAGCGGACAAATGTCTCCTGAAGTGCCTTAACCCTTGTTAACTGTTCAAATTGATGACCCTTTCGCTAAGTTTGGGGCTGTTTTTGCCCCGTTGACGTCCATTATAATGATATTTTTGGATTGCAAAGCCATGACACCATATAACCATGCATTCTTGATTAATAGTTTTTTTTCCCTGTTTAAAAATTTAATTAATTAAATTTTTTTTGTGAGGGGAAAAAAAAAAATTTGAATCGTAAATCAATTTGTTTTTGAAAAAAAAAAGGATTTTTTTAAAAAGGCCATATCGCCCAGCCCTACTTTGAATATCTATTCTATTGACTTTTGTTATCTATGGAGGATGAGGGAGCTCTCTGATTTCAATTACTATCTTAATTTATCTTCTGAAGATGAACAAGGGTCTCTAAGGACTGAAACAACATAACGGTGAGTAATTAATAACCGAATTTTTAGGTGAATTGACCCTTTAAGACTAGCATTGATAAAAACACATGTAGATTTAGATTTCAGAGGACTTTATGATTGATTCTTGTAGGCAAAAGCAATAAATATGAACTCTTCACCCAACACCGTAAATGCTGACTATAAACTGCACAGATGAACTTTGTACAGCTTGCGAGGTGTCTGCCTGATGCGTCATCTAATGCCACACTGTGTTTTTGTATAATGAAAGTCAGATAAGATGTCTATAAAGCAGATCCTTGAGCATATTTCATCTTATCCGCATATTATCACATTGGTCAGAGCTGCTCTTCTCTTACATTCTGTTTTTGTCGTCTTTTTTTTTTCAGGCACAGGATGATGTGAAGAAGGGATTCATTAAAGCGGAGGATAAAGCGTACCAGCTGCAAAAACTAGCAGAACAGAGAAAGATGACAACGGTCTCTTAGAATTTGTAAACCTACTGTCAGCACTGTCCTGGGCACACTTCACCTCAAAATATGAAATTAAAATACATTGTGTAAAAATCAGAGATATTTAATATACTTTTATTACATCAATCCTTCATGTTTGAAGGCAGAAAAAAATATATATATATTTTTAGAGTCAGTCATCACATACAGTGCTCAGCATATATAGTACACCCCTCACAAATCTCTCTTTTAAATTCATATTTTTAATAGGAAGCTATACAATATTATATTTGTGCATACGCACTAGATTAGTCAGTAATGAAGCCAAATCTGGAGCCCCATTTACACTGCCAGTTAATAGCGACCCAATTCTGATTTTTTTTTTTGCTCATGTGACACAGATTGGATCGGTTCTATGACCAAGTAAATGCATGCATTCGGATATTCATAGATCTGTTTCAGGCCTCCTTCATACTGTATGTGCAAATAAATTGGATATGTGACTATCATGTAAACAGGCAGATCGGATTTATTGAGGCATTCCATTTTGTTTGTCATTAAACTTGTGACAATGTGGTACTTCTCTGCAGTTTAATGACGTAGAAGGAAGTGCATGTGTGGAAAGTGGTCAGTCGCCACAATTTGCTCGCACCAGATGTGTGATCTCTCCTACCCACAAATTCCTCTGAATGGTGTCGGACACCATATATAAACCACAGGCGCATTTTAAAGTTGAACTTTGCATATTTCACAGAGCTAAAAACAAGACCGTTTCTTCCATCGTAGCTACTGTGGCTCAGATGCTAGCCTAGAGCCTGCCTTTTGCATGCGCAACGTCGTAATTTGTATGGCGAGTGTAAACATATGAACTGGATATGGGTCACAATTTTAAAAATGTGTAAACGGACAGGCCAGAAAAATCAGATATAGACAACAAATCGGAATTGGGCATCAAGACCTGGCAGTGCAAACAGGGTTCAAAAACTAGTACACCCAAATATATATTTATAGAAAAATATAAAATGCAAATTTTTTTTTTAAATGAGGAAAAATCAAGAGAAGCAAAAAAATGTAAAGATTTTGTTAAAATTTTGTAGGTTGTCTTCTTTTTTGCAATATTTTGCTTAAAATTTAATTGTATTATTTTTCAATTTCTAAATATGTTTTGTGACTAAAATATTATTTTAATAAATATATCTGTTTAACAAATTTGTTTTGCTTAAATGCACAAAAATACATTGACTATATTCATTGAGAGATATTCATTTTCAAAACGGGGTGTACTCCATTATGCTGAGCACTGTAGTGAAAATACTGTCAGCATTGTTTTAGTCATGCTTCACCTCAATATAATAACAATAAATACATTTTGTAAAAATCAGACTTATATAATACAACTTTTATTACTTTTATTCTTTATGTTCGAAGGTAAAAAAAAAACTATTATTAGAGTATTTAAAAAAATTTTTTGAAAAATTCCTTGGCATCATATAAATACTGTCAGTGTTGTCATGGTCATGCTTTACCTTTAAATAATTAAATGTTATAAATTTTGTAAAAATTAGACCTATTTTATGTAACTTTAAGCTCAATTATCCTTTATGTTCGAAGGCAAAATAAACTTTTATAAAGGTATTTTAAAAATAAAATGGGTAAAATTTCTTATTTTAATAATATAGGTATATTTTTTCCATTGCAACATTTATTTTAGTTTAATTTCCTATATATTTTCCTTCCAAATTCTAATTACTGGAAGGAAAATATCATTATCATCAATCATTATTCTTGCATTTTAGTAATTCATTAATTAATTTTGGTGTGAAATGTGTCCTGTACAGCTTACCTTTCATTATCACAAAGCAAAATCTACATTACCCGACAAAAGTCTTGTCGTTGATCCCAGTTTGTAAGAGCAACACGTAATAACTTGACTTTCTAGTTGATAATTTTTAAAAGTAGCAGAAGGTTGAAGCTGAATTTTTTTCTGATGAATCATCTATTGAACTGCATCCCGATCATCACAAATACTGCAGAAGACCTATTGGAACCCACATGGACCCAAGATTCTCACAGAAATCAGTCAAGTTTGGTGAAGGAAAAATCATGGTTTGAGGTTACAATTAATATGAGGGTGTGCGAGAGATCTGCAGAGTGGATGGCAACATCAACAGCCTGAGGTATCAACATATGTGCTGCCCATTACATTACAAACCACAGAAGAGGGCAAATTCTTCAGCAGAAGAGCGCTCCTTCTCATACTTTAGCCTCCACATCAAAGATCCTGAAAGTAAAGGTGCTCAAGGATTGGCCAGCCCAGTCACCAGACATGAACATTATTGAGCATGTCTGGGGTAAGATGAAAGAGGAGGCGTTGAAAATGAATCCAGAGAATATTGATGAACTCTGAAAGTTCTGCAAGAACACTTTCTTTTGCATACCAGATGACTTTATTAAGTTATTTGAGTCATTGCAGAGATGTACATTATGGATGCAGTTGTCCAAGCTAATAAGAGTTATACACCATATTCAAGTAAAGTCAGACCTTACTGTCCTATTTAAATAATTAAAATTCAAGACATCATCATATTTTATTTTGGTAAATTAAGCGTAATCTAGAGGCCTTTGCCTTTCATATGAGCCACTTCTGATATCAAATGATCAACTAAAAGTTAAGTTATTATTTGTTGTTCCTGAAACGTTGACAACAAGACTTTTGTCAGGTAGTGTATTCAAAACATTTAGTTTTAAAGTCAAATAATCTTTTGTTTCTCTATCTTTTTCAGTATCTGAGTCTCTTGCGTTCATGTGAAGGATACAATGAGGTGACATTTCCTCACTGTCCCTGTGACTCTCGGAGGAAAGGTCACGTGATCACAGCCGTCAGCATGAAGCATTTCAAACTGCACGCCTGCACAGAGGACGGCACTCTGGAGGTGAGAGAAAGATGAGCAGACTGGGTTTACTTCATTTATAGATACAGTGGAGATCCAAATTGCAAACCACTTATGAACGCATGACTTTTATTTATTTGACTTTTCCAGACATACAGTTGAAGTTAAAATTATTAGCCCTCCTGTCAATCTTTTCAAATATTTTCCAAATTATGTTTGACAGAGCGAGGAATTTTTCACAGTGTTTCCTATATTTTTTCTTCTGGACCATTTAAGGTCAATAATATCAGCCCACTTAAGAAATATTTTTTTCAATTGTCTACAGAACAAACCATCATTTTACAATGACTGGCCTAATTACCCTAGTTAAGCCTTTAAATGTCACTTTAGGTTGAATACTAGTGTCTTGAAAAATATCTAGTCAAATATTCTGTACTGTCATCATGGCAAAGATTAAAGAAATCAGTTATTAGAAATGAGTTATTAAAACTGCTCTGTTTAGAAATGTGGGGGTGCTGTAGGTAGTGCTGTCGCCTCACAGCAAGAAGGTCGCTGGGTCGCAGGTTCGAGCCTCGGCTAGATCAGTTGGCATGTCTGTGTGGAGTTTGCATGTTCTCCCTGCGTTCGCATGGGTTTTTTCTGGGTGCTCCAGTACCAGACATGCGGTACAGGTGAATTGGGTAAGCTAAATTGTCGTGTGTGTGTGTGTGTGTGTGTGTGTGTGTGTGTGTGTGTGTGTGTGTGTGTGTGTGTTTGTGTGTGTGTTTGTGTGTGTGTTTGTGTGTGTGTTTGTGTGTGTGTTTGTGTGTGTGTTTGTGTGTGTGTTTGTGTGTGTTTGTGTGTGTGTTTGTTTGTTTGTTTGTTTGTTTGTTTGTTTGTTTGTTTGTTTGTTTCCCAGAGATGAGTTGCAGCTGGAAGGGCATCCGCTGCGTAAAAAAAACATGCTGGATAAGTTGGCGGTTCATTCCGCTGTGGCGACCCCGGATTAATAAAGGGACTAAGCCAAAAAGAAAATGAATGAATGTTTAGAAATGTGTTGAAAAAAATCTTCTCTACGTTAAACAGAAATTGGGGTACAAATATACAGGGGGGCTAATAATTCAGAATTCAACTGTATATACTCTAATTTGTATCTACTCTAAGTCTTAAGGATTTTAATTGTGGTGCAACAATACAAATAGAACAGTTTTACAAAATAACCAAGGACCTTCAACAACAACAACAAAAAAATTCTTAGAAAACGAAGAGATTAAAATAATGAAAAAAGACGGTTACAACTGTCAAAATGAGTAGGAAGTGATCTTGATCCACTCTTCTTCAACAGTTTGCTCAGCAGAGTGGCTTTTTTTACCCTTAACATTATTATCAGGGCTGCATGAAATTTGCATGCTGGTTGTTTGATGAATGCAGGGAAGAAACCACTTGTCGGAGGAGGAGTTTCTGATAAATATTTGCATTCACTCAGCCATGTACCAGTAAACTTCCGCTGCAGAAAACACTTCCCAAACATGACACTTCCTCCTGAACCTTTCACTGACTTCACCTATCTTTCCCCAGTTTGACGATGAATACAGTGCTTTCCATCAGACCCAAATAAATAACTTGCGTTCACTAAAGTAACTGATTCTGCAATTTATTTATTTCTGTCATTACCACTATCTGGAATTAGTATGGTAATGAATATGTATATGGCAATGTTGATGTATTTGGTCTTGGTGGTATAGATCTGCTGCGCTGCTGCTGCTTTGATTTATTTTGGCAGAGCAAGTACAGAGACCTGCTACTGCCAGTATATACACAGACATGCTGTCTGAGAATATAACACACTGCAGCAAACATAATATATACGTAAGCCCTGTAGCAGATCTAACACAGGTAGAGCTGGGGGGGAGGAGGGTCTCCGCAGCTTGGCAGTGTAAAATGACACGGAGCATTTAAACTGATGAAGAGCAAACTCATTGGCTCCCGAGATGACAGCAACCAATCTCCTGTGCAATATAGTTAAGGACGCAGGAGCAGATTCATGGCAGAAATTTCAGTTATTTTTCCCAAAATGTAATATAATAATAATAATAATAATTCCTTACATTTATATAGCGCTTTTCTGGGCACTCAAAGCGCTTTACACAATGGGGGGGGGATCTCCTCATCCACCACCAGTGTGCAGCATCCACCTGGATGACGCGACGGCAGCCGTTTTGCACCAGACCGCACACCACACACCAGCTGATTGGTGGAGAGGAGACAGTGATGAAGCCAATTGAATATGGGGATGGTTAGGAGGCCATGATGGAAAGAGGGCAGTGGGCAGTTTTGGCCAGGATGCCAGGGTTAAACCCCTACTCTTTTCGAAGGACATCCTGGGATTTTTAACGACCACAGAGAGTCAGGACCTCGGTCATCCGAAAGACGGCGCTCACTGAGCAGTATAGCATCCCCGTCACTATACTGGGGCATTAGGACCCACACAGACCGCAGGTTGGGCGCCCCCTGCTGGCCTCACTAACACCACTTCCGGCAGCAACTTAGCTTTTCCATGTGGTCTCCCATCCAGGTACTGACCGGGCGCAGCCCTGCTTAGCTTTAGTGCGTGACCATTTGAGAGTTGCAGAGAGCTAGCTGCAATCAAAGAGAGACTATCTATTCTCTCTTTGATTTGAAGCTGTGTTTTTAACAGCAGATAGCGATGTATGCTTTACAAACAACTGTACGCTGCTTGCATTCAATTTCTTACTAATAATACCTCAACCTAAAATAATCATTAATAAATTTAGGAAGGGTTTAAGGAAAAAAGCCTTTTTGTGAAACTTGAATTTGTCGGTGACATCATAAATAAAATACTCAACAATAACCAAATAAATACAAGAGGAAAATCACCACATTTTGTAAAGCATCTGATCCTAGCCACTTTAAAGAAGACCACAGAGTCCTCTGTTTGATTTCTGTCTTTTGTCTTTGACCCCCAGAATCAGGTGATCATGTTTGAATGGTCGGAGATGCAGCGATGGGACACGGATGAGGAGGGAATGGCCTTCTGCTTTGAATACGTGCGGGGAGAAAAGAAACCTCGCTGGGTCAAAATATTCACTCCATATGTAAGTCACCTGATGATGAACATTAGCGCTGCTTTGTTTACCTGCTGAATAATGTCTGGTACAGTGTTAGTTTCCTCAATGAAAATGGCTTGACACAAACAGAAACTTTACAGGTCCGCTGCACCAGTAACAAATACAAACACGCTCCAATCTAAAGGCCTGAAAAGCCCCGCCCCCTTCAAGACACTTATTTGATGCACTTGTGCTCAACCCCTCTTACTGGCAGAGCGGTAATAAATCAAAACGCTATTGGCTGTGTCTTTTTAAAGGGGAGGAGCTACACTATGTCCCACCCTCTTTTCGTGTTTTGGTAGAAATTACGTCAAACACTGAATCAAAATGCATTGTTTCAAAGCACTTCACGGGACCTTTAATGGATAAACAGTGCAATGCAGCAGATTACAGCAGAAATGTTTTATAGCAAAAATTTTGACTACACTTTAGTGTACTTGATTAGATCAGAGCTTGCGCATTCATCACTTTCAGTCATGTTACCAGCGCAGAGGACATGTCAAGTTATTTTTCGCCTTCATTTCTAGTCTGGTTGCAAGTTTTGAACAGAAATAAGCCAGTAATGCCCTGCATGTGTGTGTGTGTTTCCAGTTTAACTACATGCACGAGTGCTTTGAGAGGATTTTCTGTGAGCTCAAATGGAGGAAAGAGGTATTAATAGCTTCCATTTCTGTTTTAGTTTCTGGAGCTTTCTTGTCATTGTTAATGAGTTTCTATTTGATATGTTAAAGGTTGAAGAGGAGGCCTCAGACAAAGGCAATAAGAACTGTAGTAATAACGGTAAGAGGAAAACCTTTTGCCCTCATTTTATCACTCACGTACACACACGGGTTAATGGGATTTTTCTAAGTGTACTCATGTGATGACCATAGTCGCACACAAACCTGAATGGCTGGTTCTCTACTTGGATTCCAGTATAAAGTCACATGTAATGCGTGTGATGCTCAGTTGAACCGTTGATGGATAAATGAACCCTGTAACTTCAGTCAAGATCAAACAAATAAGGGTAGCTTATCTTTATTATCAAAACACAATGCAGGAAATGGATGGATTTAAATCCTGCAGGCCGAGCATAGACTGGAAATTAAACAGCTCAGCAAATGTGCTTGTTTTTTATTTATTTAATAGTGCTATTCTTGAGCAAATAATTTATTATTTCAATTCTACTCATGTGCTAGTATGTGTATAAGAGCATATGTGTGGCCATATTTATGAATAATTATTAATTATTACTATATATATATATATATATATATATATATATATATATATATATATATATATATATATATATATAAAATTTATTTTTTTATTTTTTTAAAAAGACGGGGGGGGTGTAATCTGAGAGAAGAACAAAATTTTAGGAGGTTGAAAACTAGGAGAACTTTCAAAAGTGTGTGTATGTCTGTCTGTGGTGTGAAATTATGAAACAGTCTAGATCAGGGGTCACCAATCCTAGTCCTGGAGGGCCGGTGTCCTTGCAGGGTTTAGCTCCATCTTGCCTCAACACACCTGCCTGGATGTTTCAAGTATACCTAGTAAGACCTTGATTAGCTTGTTCAGGTGTGTTTGATTAGAGTTGGAGCTTAAATCTGCAGGACACCGGCCCTCCAGGAACAAGTTTGGTGATCGCTGGTCTAGATCATACTCTCAAACAATGTCGGTATTAATAATCAATTTAAAAAGTTGTGTAAATATATATCATTAAAGGAATATAAATGATGAAGGTGATTGAAAATGGAAAAAATGAGAAAGGTATGAGGAATTTTTAATTAATGCCTATTTGCAGAACTATTTTGCAGTTTTTTTTATTTATTTATTTCTTTTTATTAGAAAATGTAAAAGTACAAATGGAATCAAACATATAATTTATTAAAGATGCCAAAAGAATAAAATATGTCTCATGTAAAAAGAAGAGATAAGTTAAAGAGGAAATAAGTTTCATATACTTCTAGACGAATGATGTATGTGGTTATGGGGTGGGAAAATAATAAGTTGTGCTTCATCCAACTCCATTTTCGACCATGTTGAAATGTATTTTTTGTTAATGATATTTTATGCACGATATTTCTGTTTGAAAATAAATCAAATCAATGAATTGTATTTAATAATTAGTTAAAATGTAAGCCATATATTATAATAGTGATTTTATATTATGTTTATGTGATATTATTATTGATAACATTTTTAAATTGTATAAAAATCGCTTCATTGGCATTGCATTGTCATTGAAATGCTGCTGTGTTTTTTATAATTAATGCAGCCCGGATTATATTTATGATTTCAGTTTTTAAAAGTAATGATTGAGATTTAGTAATTTTGTAAAATTGTGTATTTTAAGAGGCTTTTTATATCTATGTAGTTTTAATAATTCAGCTGGTGAGTGCCAGCACATTCATATCATGTACCATTAACAAAGCCCGACCCCCTTCTCTGTTTACAAATACAAGTGCAGCCGTTTAGAGGTCATTTCTGGTTATGATGTCAGAATTTATGGGTATTTTGGAATGGATGTGTGAATGGTTTCCTCTGGAAAAATTCCAGAACGTTCTTGACTGTGTGAAAAGTGCTATATTTAATTAACCAGGAAAGTCGTTCTGGTAATTTTCTGGATATTTATGGGTATTACTGTCTGAAAGGGGATAATGGCTACCTGTGTCCAGCATTCTTCAAAATAACTTCTTTTGTGCTGGTTAGAAGGAGAGTAAATGAGAGAATTTGTTTTGTTGCGTGAACTATCCCTTTAACCTTACTGAAGTGTACATTAAATCTCTAAACATAAACACACACACACACACACACACCAAAATCTTAAAAACTCATGTTAAAGTTCAACAAGGTTAATAAAACTCTTGTGTGTTCTGCAGAATACCTCTCGCCGCTGGAGCAGCAGAAGGGATGGCGCCACCTAGGGGGCGAGATAGCCACGTCCTAAACCTCCTCTCCAGATGCCCTGTGGGAAACAGCATCAGTCACACTAGAGCAGACCACCATAACACGCAGACCACCCAGACAAACGTGTGCCTTTCCGATGCGGAGCGCTCCATAAGCCAACGCAGACACACAAAGCACCGCTGCGGGAGACGCTTCACCCCCACATCCAGAGCACCAGTGGGTCATCCCATCAGTAGAGACTCGCATTTAAACATGTCAGGAACCACACAGACCAGATCTTCCATGAAGGAGAGCGGCTCTTCTGTAAGTCTACTGGCTGGAGAGTTTTGGAGAGCGTTAGAGAACGTAGAGCTGTTTTCAGGGCAGCGGAGGAATAAATGACCACTTTGTGATTCGGATTGACATCACGGTTTAAAAAAATCAGTATATAAGAAAGGAGAGACGTCATGCCTTAACAAAAAAAAAAAGCTCATTAAATTATGTAGCAAGGTTTCCATACAGACAGTTAGTATGGGATCATTCTGAAATAATGGAGTTATTGCTAGATTTTTATTTTATTTCTAGTTACTGAGGAGTGAACGCATCTGGCAGCAGAGAAATGGGAAATGTGTGTGTGTGTGTTTGTGTTATTAAAAAGGATGCATGGACGGGTGTTAAAGGGTTAACCTAAAAATGATCTAGAACAGTCTGTCATTTATTCATCCTCATGGCATTTTTCAGCCTTTTTTTAATCAAACTTGAGAGATTTCTGTCCTCTTTTTCAACCTAAATTTGTTTTAAAATGTTTATTGAAGGATCGTTTACCCAAAAATGAAACTTCTGTCGTAATTCACACACTCTTTACTTGTCACACATCTGTTTGAGTTTTTTGAAAAATGATGAAAACCTGTAACCATTGACTTTCAAAGTAAGACAAACAAATACCATGGAAGCCAATGGTTACAGTTTTCTAACAATTTTTTTAAATGTCTTTTAAAAATGTTGAAAACCTGTAACAACTGGTTTCCATAGGATTTGTTTTTCTTACTATGGAGGTTGATGGGTACAGGTTTCTAACATTTTTCAAATTATCTTTAAAAAAATGTAAAAACCTGTTCCCATTGGCTTCCATGGGTTTGTTTTTCTTACCATGGAGGTCAATGGTTACAGATTTTTAACATTTTTCTTAATATCTTTAAAAAAATAATAAAACTTGTAACCAGAGGCTTGTATAGGATTGTTTTTCTTCCTATGGAAGTTGATAGTTACTGGTTTCTAACATTCTTCAAAATATATTATAAAGATTTTGAAAATCTATTACCATTGACTTCTGTGGTATTTGTTTTTCTTACTATGGAATTTGATAGTTAAGGATTTCTAACATTTTTTTTTAATATTTTTACAAAAAAATTGCAAACATGTAACCATTGGCTTCCATAGTATTTTTATTTTTATTTTAAAAGTCGATGGTTACAGATTTCTAGCATTTTTCAATATATCTTTTTGAAAACCTGTAACCATTGGCTTCTATAGGATTTGTTTTTCTTACTATGGAAGTCAATGGTTACAGAATTCTAAAATTTCTTTAAAAATATTGTTACAAAAAAATTGAAAACCAGTAACCATTGGCTTCCATAGTATTTTTAATTTTCTTTCTATAAAAGTTGATGGTTTCAGATTTCTAACATTCTTCAAAATATATTATAAATATTTTGAAAACCTGTAACCATTGGCTTCCATGGGATTTATTTTTCTTTCGATGGTTACAGATTTCTAACATTTTTCAAAATAGCTTTTAAAAATTTGGAAAACTTGCAACCATTGTCCTTCATAGTAATTGTTTTTTCTTACTATGGTTGTCAATGGTTACTGGTTTTTAGCATTTTTCAAAATATCTTTTTTTGTGTTCGACAGAAAAAGGAAATGTTTTGAACCACTTGAGGGTGAGAAAAATGTGGGTAAATGTTCATTTTTTTGTTTGAACTATCCCTTTAAGAGATTTGTATTCAGTTTATATGATATACATATAAAATGCTTATTTTTTATTTAAGAACATTTCAAACGGTTAGAGTTGGGTGAATAGACTATATGTGTTTTATTACGCAGAAAATTTATTACATTTTTTTAAACAAGAATGAGAAAACTTTTTACTTTTTTATGCCCGAGAGTTCAAACTAGAACTAAACCAACATTATTAGATAACCACATAAAGCCTTTGAGAGGAATAAGAAGAAACTGAAACATATATAAGACAGACATATATATACATACATAGTCTGCTTAGTTTTGTTTATAAACAAATGTGAACAGACAAGCAAAAACAACCAAGTAGTACCAAACAAGATAAGGACTCACCCCCCAAAAAACTCAGAAACTAATGAGGTCAATGAAGGTTAGAGATTGACAGAAACTTCTCCTGTTAGATTTTCTTTACTATTGTTTTTATTGCTTCAGAGGGACTTGAGAGTGAATAAATGATGAGGATTTTCAAGTTTAAGATGGAGTGAAAAATATTTAAAGGGTTAGTTCACACAAAAACGAGAATTCACTCGCCATTTAGTTCATTTAAATCTGTCAAACACAAAAGAAGATATTTTGAAGAATGTTGGAAAGCAGTAAACATTGACACTCATAGTAGGGAAGAACTATATTTGGAGGCTTTAACTACTACGTACTCTCATCAAAAAATAAATATAATGTTCTTACTGTGTTCATAATGTATTGCAGAACACTTGGGATACGGGTAGGGTTAGGAATAGGTTTAATAGTGTTGGTAGGTTTAATCAATCATAAAGACATGTGTTTACGCATTAAGTTCATTGTAACAAATTATTTATTTTAGTGTAAGTACATATTAGCTAAACCCACTTCATATAAATATAAACATGGAATTCAGTGGCTACTATTTACCAACATTCTTCAAAATATCTTCTTTTGTGCTCAACAGATGATAGAGGGAGAGTAAATGACAGAATGTGGATTTTTAGCTGAACTGTCTGTTTAAGTGTACTGTGCACATGTGACCTGTAGGGGGCCCCAGTATCAAACACACAGCAGCTGCGCTCAGGATGTGGCTCTCTTTATCTGATGGTCTCAGAGGGAACATCACAAAGTTTGTTTCACTCTTATTTATTTTTCAAGACTGCTGAGGCTTCCTTTACTTACTCCTAGAGAAAGAGCCGCACCGCAGCGTACCTGCCGACAGGAGCTACAAAGAGAAAGAAAAAGATGGAAAATAGTGCAGTCTTGATAGTTTAAATAATTCTCTTATATGATTTCAAGAACATTTCAGAGGCAGAAAAAAAAACAATTGGTTTCAAGTTAAAGCGATAGTTCACTCAAACCTTCTGTTGAGCACAAAAGAAGATACTTTGAAGAATGCTGGAAACCAGTAACCATTGACTTCCATAATAAGAAATACACATACTATGCAGGCCAATGGTTACAGACTTTCCAAATTTGTAAAAGATATTTTGAAAAATGTTTAAAAAATCTGTAACCATTGACCTCCATAGTAAGAAAAGCAAACTCTATGGAAGCCAAAGGGTACAGGTTTTCACTTTGTTTGTTTGTTTTTTACGATATTTAAAAAAATGTTAAAACATGTAACCAATTTCCATAGTAAGAAAAATGCATACAATGGAAGCCAATGGTTACAGTTTTTCCAAATTTGTAAAAAATACTTTAAATAATGTTGAAAGCCTGTAACCATTGACTTCCATAGTAAAAAAAAAAATCAATCCTATGGAAGCCAATAGTTACAGGTTTTTAACATTTGTAAAATACATTTTATAAAAATGTTAAAAACCTGTAACCATTGACTTTCATGGTAAGAAAAACAAATCCTATGGAAGCCAATGGTTACAGGTTTTCAATATTTTTAAAAGGTTATGAAAAATGTTAGAAACCTGTAACCATTGACCCCTATAGTAAGAAAGACAAACTATGGAAACCAATGGGTACAGGTTTTAAATTTATTAACAATACTTTTTGAAAATCTTAGAAACCTGTAACCATCAATTTCCATAGTGAGAAAAAATGTATATTATGAAAGCAAATGGTTAGAGTTTTTCCAAATTTGTAAAAGATATTTAGAAAATGTGTAAAAAAAAAAAAAAAAAAAAAAACTGCAACCATTGACCTCCATAGTAAGAAAAACAATCCCACGAAAGCCAATGGTTACAGGTTTTTACGATTTTTAAAAATATATTTAGAAAAATGTTAGAAACCTGTAACCTCCATAGTAAGAAAAACGCACACTATGGAAGCCAATGGTTACAGGTTTTTCCTACAATTGATGTCAATGTTTCATCTTTCTGCAAAACATTCTATTTAGTGTTCAACAGAAGAAACTCGAAGGTTTAAAACCAGCAAAGTGAGTAAATTTTCGTTTTGGGGGAGCTGAACTATCCCTTTAATTAACAGATCCTTCCGCGTGTTTAAATAGAGCCATTTTAATGCGCAACTACAGGTTAAATTGTTTATAAAAATATTCAGAAGGAACGACAACCGGCCCTCAAAACATGCAAAAACTTCATACATTTCTTAAGACATGCATGTTTGGTGCACTTCAGAAGCTTTCACCGTTCCATTCCAGCACAATACTGAGATAAATCCGCTTATCCTCGTCCAAATGCTTAAACCACCTTGGCTAAAGATACCCTGATCAATAAGTGTGTGTGTGTGCGCGCGCGCGTGTGTTTTCTCCATTAAATTGCTCTCTGGTTAGAGTAAAGCCTCCTGTCACAGTAGCATCTGTGGTCGACGAATATTTACAAGAACTTAATTTAGTGTCTTCAGTCCTGATTATTTCCGTGTTTGAGTTCCGCCAGTTTATCAATGTGAATGAAGTAAAAACTAAACAAGGCTTGTGTTTTACGGTCGTGTTATTTGTCCTTTCGTCAGGAGTGCGCAGGTGCGACTCTTTTTGTATTGTTCAGATGACATTGAGAGTGTTTCACCTCGTAATGTTCACCAGCGCTATGAAATATTAATCGTTTGGTCAGTGTTTCTTATTTGTGTCAAAAAAAAGAGTTAAGAATATGAATGTACCAGAATGTATTTATAACATGGATTATTATTTTTTGTCATCATAACTTGAACCATTTAAGATACTTAACGCGCTTCAGTTTAAATACACTAACACTGAGTGTGTTTTGTTTTGGATGTTTTTTTTTTACTTCAGGCCCACCTTGAAAGTATTATTATTATTAATGTTTATAAGTGTTTTTCCCCTAAATTAACGTGTTGGGATGATTACTGACAAGTTAACAGTCCGTGTTCTGCGCTTCATCTGTACATTTGACTGCTTACGTGTACTTACTGACAGAGTCTTTGTAGCTTTTCTGACTGAAAACGTTAATTTATTTTTCTGCTAAATGGAGAGGATTGAAGGTCTATGTGCTGCGGTGGGTTTCGGGATGGGATTTGTATATGAGAGAGAGAAAAAACACGATATATTGCATAGGGGAAGGAGATAAACAGATATGCGTTATTTCACGTAGCCGAGATGAAGGCGTAAATTAACAATACTATCGGGATTCAATAGTTTTATATCTGAAATGAGTGAAGGTTAAACTAACCAGAGTTATAAAGCATTAAAAAAAGGAGAGATGAAGAAAAACTTTGAGAAACATCATGTAGGTTGAAACATTGTAACATACTATTTTAAATAAAATGACCTATTGATGAAAAACAATGTCTTGTATGTGTTTATTTCTTGTTCAGGTTTTTTATAAGCAAGCACATTAGTATTTTTCCCCCTTGATGGTCATCTTTTAAAGCATTGACATTAATAAAATGTTAATGAGTGTTAATCATCATAATCTCACAGACTTTTTTAAAGTACAGATATGAAAAACAAAGTACAAAAATAGCTGCTTCTAATGAAGCTCAATAAACCCTCTGTACACTACAGCTAACACCGATATAGCCTAATAGAAAATGTAATTAAAGGCAACGTTTTTACAGTCATATTGTCCAATTTTGGTGAGTCTGAGCGACCTGTAGCTGACAGGAGGGGCACCAGGTGTGTTCTGCTGCTGTAGCCCATCTGCCTCAAGGTTGGATGTGTTGTGCATTCAGAGAAGCTCTTCTGCATATCTCGGTTGTAACGAGTGGTTATTTGAGTTACTGTTGCCTTTATATCTGCTGGAACCAGTCTGGCCATTCTCCTCTGACCTCTGGCATCAACAAGGCGTTTTCACCCACAGAACTGCCGCTCACTGGATATTTCCTCTCCTTCAGACCATTCTCTGTAAACCCTAGAGATGGTTGTGCGTGAAAATCCCAGTAGATCAGCAGTTTCTGAAATACTCAGACCAGCCCGTCTGGCACCAATAACCATGCCACGTTCGAAGTCACTTAAATCCTCTTACTTCCCCATTCTGATGCTGTTTGAACTGCAACAGATCGTCTTGACCATGCCTAAATGCATTGAGTTGTTGCCATGAGATTGGCTGATTAGAAATTTGCGCTAATGAGCAGTTGGTTAAGTGTGCCTAATAAAGTGGCCAGTGAGTGTAAATCGTACATATTCATTGAAAAATGAATCGAAATATTAATTTCCCTTTAGGCTCGCACAAATGTTTTTTATTTGCGTTGGTGAAAAGCAAAACGACAAAATGACCGTCTAAATGATGACCATTCACATGGGGCTGTGAAAAGGATTCAAATGTGTGCAGCAAATGTGTTTGTCTCAGGTGACTTTCCTTTAATTCACTGCTAATATAAAGACATTTATGAGCGTTAATCATATTTCACGTGGCTCTGTGAAATATATTTATGAAACAGAACAAAAATACAAAAATAGCATCTTCTATTGAGTACACTCAGTAAACCCTGCTCAACTGGATATATGTGAAGGCTTATTATTTAGCATTTCTGTTTAAATCTATATTTATTTAAAAAAATTAATAAAATAAAAGGTTGTAGCTTCTGTGAAAAATCAGTCATCTGAACATAAACTATGCATCTGTAATGATGTAATACTCTTTTGACAGATATGTGTTTCATAGTTTAAATGGATAATGGTATCATTTTCAATATCTTACAATTATAAACCTATTTTCAACGTGTTTTCAGGTCCCCCTTAAAAATGTATGTACACTTTTGTTGGATAACTGAACATAACATTGACCAAAAAAAATGATAAGTGGGTCACAGGCAACTCAGTCTCAATGGAAATATGTCACCCGGGTTACATTTTTGAGAACCAACAAACATGTACCCTGTTGTACATCTTGCAGTTTTTGTTTTCGCAAACCCACTAGAGGGCGCCGTATAATTTTTGACAATCTCAAATACGTGACTGGGACATGTTTTCTCATATATGCCATTTCTCAAAATTCAAATAAAGGACATTCCTGGAAAAAAATGTCCTGGCAGTTTATAACCAGGTTTATGTAACAATATACACCACCAACCCAGACAATATATCACTTTCAACTATTAAAAATGTTAATAAAGGTATAAACCTGAATCACAAAATAGGGAAAACTGCTAATTTGCGGATATTTTTTTTTACAGTGTAGCTTGATATTCCCACTCACCAACATCCCTAAACCCAACCATTAGTGTTGTCAAAAGCAAACTAAAGATCAAATCCATCAAGCTGCACACTTCTATCGTGATCTTACGCTGTTTTTTATGGGTTTCGTGTTTCTGGAACTATCCTTTGCCAGACTCGAACCCAGTCCGCTCTAGTGTCCCAAGTCTGACGCGATTTGTGGTGAGCTACCAAGCAAATCAGTCTTTCTGGAAAAGCCATCCACACGGATACAAGTAGTCAGTAGCCATGTTTCCATCCAAAGAAGCTGATTAAATGTACGTATGCGCAAAACTGAAATACCACATGAAACATTGCTGAATAAAGCACCGTTTTCCAAATAGTAAAAGGAAAATGAAAGTTGCTGCTTTAGGAGGCCTTTTTTTCCTTATATGATGACTTGCTTATGTATTAGAATACATAGACGAAATGCAACGGTACGCAAAATAGTCTGTGGTTTGTCAAATCCTTTTAGAATCATCTCTGCTCGCACAGATTTGCGCATTCTGCTGATGTTTGCCATCAAGGATGGTCGTCACTTCTTTACAGTGATCCCGTGCAATAACGCGGTTCACTTTTCACGGCATGCAGTTTCGTGGATTTTTTTTTTTTTTGTGCAATTTGACATGCTTTTTTTCTTCAGCACATTGGGTTCTGCGTCCTGATTTGCTGTAGACCACTTTCAATGCAAATGTCTGTGCCGTGTCTCCTGTACAGTACAGAATTCCCACCATCGCACAAAAAGTTGAATTTCTGGACATGCTAAAGGAAGGTAGAAGTAACGCAGTTATAGTGCGCCATTACAGAATACATAAATGAAAATCATGGCTTTGATCTCTGGTTTCATTCTATAATTCTGGACTTATTTTTCAGAGAAGGTTTGAACATTGAAAGTGTTTAAACTAGAGAGAAAAGTGTAAAAATGTTAATGCCTGTCTGAGAAAAGTGTATAAAGTGTGTAGTGAAAGGTTTTACAGCCTTAAAACATCTATAATAATTGTAAAAAATAAAGTGGACTACTTTACCTAATTTCACCTATTGAATTTCATCTATTGCGGGTTATTTTTAAAACATAACTCCCGCGAATAATGAGAGACCACTGTAAAACTTTTAGAAATGTATATCATCCTTCCATATAGCTGTCACTTTCCACCATTTTTGTTATCGTATGATCTGTTGAAGCAAAATCACATGACTTTTTTGATGCGCTTGCTGGAGTTTTTATATATAAAATTTGTTTCTTCTCATAAAAGTTCATCCTGCTCAGTTGTGCGCATTTTTTCAAAATGTATGTGCATTTTGGCATTTCCATCCAAGTTTTTATTTAATGCGATATTTTAAAATGTACATAAAAATAAAAGGATAGAAATTCAGCATAGTACCAGCCCATAGCATATATTTTACACAAAAAAAATCTGCCATGTGTACCAGGGAGCACATATATGAAGAGTTCAGATGCAAACCCCTCTAAATTCATCAGACCTTTTTTCATGTAAATGAGCATTTTGAGGCTCCTCTGATTAGGTTTGAAAGTTTAATTTTACATGTAATGATGAGGTTATTAGCTAGTAAATGAAATAACTTTTTTTTTTTTTTTAAATGTCACTTTAGACAATACTTTGGTTTTTAACAAGGTAAATTTTCTTATGCATCAAAACCAGCTAAATCCATTTCTTTTTTTTTCTTCTTTTTTTTGCAAAAAAACCTATTGAGATATAATGTCATTAGTTAAAAAATACTAAAGATGTATTTAGAAAATATTTACCAAACATAAGTCACATTACACTGAAAAAAAATTATTTGAAGATGAATCCTTGGATTTACTAAAAATGTTTACGTTAAGTATTCAATTTAATTTGTTTGTTTAAATTCAACACAAATAAATTGTTTGCAACAGTTCTGCATGCAACACTTTTTTCAGTATACACAGTATAAAATGATAAACCAGGGATTAAGTAGAATGAAAATGAATGAATGAAATCAGTCAAGTGAGTGTATTAATCTGTAACATTAAATCTTGACATTAATTCAATCTTAACAATCTGTTGTCATTTCTGATATCTGAGATTTAGAATTAATGTAAGTGGAACAATGTAAACATTGTAAACCAAGCTTGTTAGATTTAAATAATGTAGTGTGAAAACACTGTGAAACATCAACATCTGTGCATTGTCCATTATTACAAATGTAATATAATTTATTGAAGTAATATAAACAGTGTGTAGTTTTATACATTATATTTATCTTTTGAAAAATAGCTCACATAAGCAAATAAAACACAAGGTAGGCCTACTGGGCAAAAAAGGGAATGTCTCTCTGACAATTTTAGAAGCTGTCATTCATTCTTTCTTACCACACTCAAGGTCTCTTTTTAGTCTCTTGTTTATCCATGCTATATTAACGAAGGGCATCTTAACTTCATCTTTCATGAAACGCAGTTGCTGTTTATTATATAGTAAATCGGACTCAATCAAAGTAGCGTCACTGCACAATAAAATGTGAATGTATGCTACACTTCCGACTCTGTGTTATAATTTTCTTAGGTCCCACTTTATATTGAGTGGCCTTAACTATTATGTACTTACACAGGAATTAATAGTTTGTTACAATATTTATTGTGTAAATACATGTATTTATTGTGTACTTCTGCTTGATTAAATACCTGTATGTAATTACATCTGTAATTAACTTCTGTAATTACATTTGTAAATACACTGTTGATCATTCCTTACACCTTAACCCACCCTTAAACCTACCCAGCAAACCTGTCCATAACCCAACCTCTATCCCAACTCAAAAGCACCACAAGTGTTCTCAAATACATTATGAACACAGTAAGTACATTGTATTTATTTGTTTTATTTTTATTTATTTTTTATTTGATGCAAGTACATAGTAGTTAAGGACACAATATAAAGTGGGACCTTTTCTTACAATGCACAGAGTTTTGAGGTAAGGGATGTTTTTATTTGCCATTCACTGACAATCAGACAGCCTCATGCAGTTCATCAAACTCCATCTGTTAAAACAGAATCCTCAAAAGCCGGCGTGTCAGCGCTCCATTACATTGAAAACATATGATTCGACGTGCCTCCTGATATAGCCGCTTTTGCTGTTAAAGGCAAGTGGCGTTTTGCCAACAAACTTAAATTTTTCTGAATGCGCTGATGCTGGAATTTGGATGATTTGAAGCAAAACTATTTGTTGAATATGTACTACGTGCCTAAAGCATTCACTTAATGTCATTAGCTCATTTTGGCAGAAGTGGTGTTTGGTGGCTTTTGCATCCGAACTGTTCATTTATCGGTTCTCAAAAAATGTGGCCCTGGGCACATTTTCCCAATGAGCCTGTGTTGGTTTCATCTGTCAAAAACATCTGTGTGAACCAAAATAACCAGAAAAATGGTATGTTTCAAGACAAGAGGAAAAGCTTATTTAATTACCTCAAATAAAAGAAAATCCAACGATGAAAGAAAGCCGAAATTCAGAAAGAAAGAAAAATGTGATCTGTTATTCCAATAAAGGACTATAGATCTCCCTGCTGTGGAGCTGCATGTGGAATTAAACAGCAGCTTGCACCCTTGTCTCTCACGCGCAACCACTTGGGAAATAATTTGCCTGGAGCCGGCTAAATATTTAAATGAAAATTCATTTATTTATTATCACAAGGACTCCAGGGATTTGGCAGAGAATTAGCTACACTTAAAGCACGTGCCTGCCCGAGCGCCAGCGTGAAGCAGGCTGATTACTAGAATATCACACTAGTTTAATAATGCTTCTAGATGATAAAGCGCTCGAGTTAAAGCTCAATATGACATATTCATGAAATTAACTGGATATTTAAGTCAGATCTATATCAAAAATTTAGAAGCTGATGAAAGACTGCCGGCTACATAAAGTGTGATAAATTAATAGAAAGGATGGTGTTAAAACGCATATTTAATTAATGGAACACTTATAATTGTCTCATCTTATTTTAATATGTTCCTTTTAAAGAATATTATCTTCCTGAGAGATACAACCCCTTTTGTGAAACTGCTAACACAGTGTAAGAGGCTAAATTATCATATGCATCTGTTTATATGACAAAACATGCTTTTTGACTCAAGAAGGTCCATACTACAAAGGCAGATACTGATAAGATCAGGGCCTGTTGTGTGGTCAGGGGTTTTATGGTGTGGTCACATGTTGATTGGTCAGTTTGAATGTCTTGAATGGTTTAGTCACATGGTCAAGAAAGATACAAAATAGGTGGTAAATTCTGGCTCTCTCTCTCTCTTTTCTGGCCTGCTTCTCTCCTGCTCTGCTCCTCTCCTCCTCTGGAGTCAATCTTCTCTGACTCTACTGCAATCAGGCTTCTGGGCCTGCTCTCTTTGTCTCTCTCTCCCTCCCCCTGTGTCTTTCCTTCTACCTCTGGTAACTTTAATTTTACATTTAAGCTGGGTACAATTTATATCATATGTTTTGTCATTTCATATTTGATCATTTTATACAGTATTTTGTAATTAATTCAGTTGTAACCATAGAGATTTATTGTCATTAAATCATCTCATTTTCAAGTACTTGTGAATTACTTTTGATTTAACATCAACACTTAATTGTTCCATATTGCAATACAATACAATCACATAATATCAACACTCTCCCACATTTATAGCTATTAATACTGCCCTTATTTCCGTTTTTGGTATGAGATTGCAGAAGAATGGTTTGACTAGAAATGTACAGTTTTTTACCATCATGCTGATTACTTTTTAGTCACTCGGCAGAACTACAGTTCGAACCGCTGTGGTTTAAAGACGGTTCTTACAACAGAAATGAAATATACTGTATATCCGTTATTTAATAGGTTCCTGGTTAGAATTGTGTCATTAAACATTGATATTTGCAACATTTAATGTAAAAAATGTAACTGTAATTAAGTAAACTAATATCTAAAGATATCCAGAAATGTTCAACAAAAGAAAAAGTACTGAGAGCTCAATATTTTATTACTGTAATTTACATGACCAATCCAGACTTTAAACTGCTAAAAATGTCATTAAAAGTCTCTTGAATCAGATGAAGCCCTTGACCAGTAGTACAACCCCAAATCAGAAAAAAAGTTAAATAAACAGAAACAAATAAAAGAAAGTAGTGATTTCCAAATTTACTTTAACTTGTTTTTCATTGCAGGCAATATAAACACAAAATAATTTCATGTTTTGTCTTGTTAACTTCATTTCATTTGTAAATACACGTCCTTTCCTATCATTCAGACCTGCATGGATTGGGACAGGAGCAATTTAGGGCTAGTAATCAGGTAATTTGGGTAAAATAATGATGTGATTTGAAACAGATTATGTCAACAGGTGATTGTAATTATGATTTGGTGCAAAAGCAGCATCCAAGAAAGGTCTAGTTCTTTAGGAGCAAAGATGGGCCTGATAGGCCAGTTTGTCAATAAATATGTGAGAAAATTATTGAAATGTTCCTTAAAGAAGATAGAAAGACAAGGGCGCAAGCCTAAGCTGAACAACTGTGATCTCTGATCCCTCTGGCGGCACTGCATCAAGAATAGTCTTTCGTCTATAAGCAATATCACCACATGGGCTCAGGACTACTTTGGTAAACCTTTGTCAAGTACCACAATATGTACACTGTAAAAAAAATCTGTAATTTTATGGTTTATTTCCGGCAGCTGGGGTGCTGGAAAAACTTAAATAATGGCCGTTAAATGACATAAATTTACTGTAAATAACAGAGGTTGAATTACAGAAATTTACCAGAAATTTAAATTTAAGGAAATTTCTGTAATTTAATGTCCGTTATTTCACGGTAAATTTCTGTAATTTAACAGCTGTTATTTTATCTGTTTTTTCCGGCTCCCCAGCTGCCAGAAATAAACTGTAAAATTACGTTTTTGTTTTTTTTACAGTGTAGTTACATCTACAAATGCCATTTAAAACTGTAATGTGCCTAAAGGAAGCCCTATGTTAACAGTGTCCAGAAGCACCTGTGACTTCTCTGGGTTGACACTGTGTAATATTTTCAGTCAAAAACAAAAACTGCACAAACGCTTCTCTAGCAGTGGTTTGATATGTTAAGTTTGAACACCTAGTTAAACTCCTTGGGCCCTATATCATATACCCTGTGCAATGTGGTACAAGGCACAACGCAATTGTTGTTTTCTAGTTTCAGCTTGGTGAAATAGTCATTTTGACATTTTGCGCCACGCTGCTTAAATAGCAAATGCATTTGGGCTCATATGTGAGCCCATAGGCGTTATGGTCTAAAAAAGGAGACATGTTGAGGCGCATTGCTGGCGCGTTGCTGTTTTGAGAAACTATAATAGTCTGTTCTATAGACCAGAACAAAGCCGGTCTATTGTCCAGTGCAGGGCGCGTTAGTTGTGTGCCTCACTTACAAACTGCTTAATACACACAAGATGTAGAGCAATACGCAAATATCTTTACATATGAAAAAGAATTAAAATATTAAGGATATAGATATATAATAGGGATATATATATAGGATATAAATATAAAATATTACAAATATTTATAAAGATTAAAATATTACAAAACATATTATTTTCTAGCCTACATAAATATAAAAACCATACTTTCATGCCTTCTTCATCTCGGGAGGCTTTTTCAGTTCATTCATACCAATTTGCTTTTGTATGATGTTATTATTATTAGCAGTATTATTTATTATATCCATATTTATATTTGTTTTTTTAAAAACAAGCTTAGATTTGCCCACCTGTCAGGTTTTAGACCATATGGGGCACAGCATCAGCATGTGTTTTAGGATATAACCCAGTTTTTTGACCACACTTCTTTATTATTGTTTGTTTATTCGTTTGCTGGATATTAGAACTGAATTTATAAATAGTTTTAAAACAAAAATTTGCGCTTAACAAACCAAATGAATTATTTATAGGCTAATTAATGTCTGTGTGTACAAGGTTTCCCTATCCACGAGAGCAAAAGTAAAAGTTAATAACTTATCTGTCATTCTCGCGCTGCAGATGCTCTGTTTAACCGTTTTCTTGCTAGTGAAATGCTCAGTTTTTCCCACATACACTTACTTTGCGTCATGTAAATAGCAAATGTGCTATATGGCGAGACGCAACTGACTCGGATGGGAGATGAGACTTGATTAGTTTATTCTCAAAACACACATAACTCATTAAGAAAATAAACTCAACGCTTTTAGACCATGTGCCACGGCGCAAAGCAGATTTTTCCCTCTTTATATTAGCAAAAGTAGATTCTGACAATCCCTTAATGCGTCAAAATAATGCCCCTTGTCTTGAATTAGGAAACTATGTGTGAGTCCTGTCCTTTAAAATACAATACCTGTACTGTTCAATGTCCATTTATAAGTCAATCTCCTACAAGTTTTCAGCTTCTATGCAAATGATAGCAAAACTAAAGTAATTTCACCTAAAAGGGACAGTTTTAAGAAAACAAGTATGGCAAACAAGTCTGTAAAATAAACTAAAAGTGATGAAGTTCACCAGTCTTTGATTGTAAATGTATTAGCGTCTTTCAGATTGTACTGCAGCTTTTAATGCAGTTTTTAAATAAATAAATAAATAACAAAGCAGCTGCTTGCCATCGCGGCGGCCGATCACTTTCACTCCAAAATGGTGGAATCGCGAGCTGTCGCTGTGGCTACTGTTGCAATGGAACATTCTATTGAGAGTCGCCTCTGTGCTATGTATAATGTTAACCATTATTTAAAACAGTCAATCTTTAAATGACTTCAACAGTCATTATTTAAAACAGTCAAAATATGGTCAACCACTTGGTAAAGCAGGCAGTTAAAGAGCTAATGACCTATTTTTATCAATATGACTCCTGCTGAAAGCTACAAGTAATCATTAACTCCATATGAAAAAGTGAAAAGCACAATCATTTCTGACTGACTGTCCACATAAATAAACGTAGTCGTACAGTAACACTGAAGCGAACGGCGCAACACGAGTCTTTACACTGCGCGCACATAAACATGAGCACTGTAAAGCTTTATCCCGCTCCGCCCTCTATTTACATACATAATTACATCGTCATAAAAGCACCGTACGGGCCCAGAGGGATCGAGCATGTAATAAATTGCGCTTCAGGATGGACGGATGAAGCTGTCCGCGGGGTTAAAGAAGATCAATAGAGCTCTAAACGTCAACGATCCACAGAGGTCAAACTGGATGAAGTGTTGGTCCACTTTACCTCAGAGTGCAGTGTTTGTGTGCCCGGTCCACTCCACGGGAGAGATATTTCGGTCTCTGTGGGCCACTTGTGGTCACTCTAGAGGACTGAAGGTGTCTTAGTGAAGCAGGTCAGTGCTAATGAATGAACCCAGGAGATTCCTGCAGTATGTGGGAAACAGCCATTAGTGTAATACGGGCCTTTAGTGTTGTATGCTTAAATAATAATAAAAAAAGTAGCCTATTATAAATCAATGGTATAAAGTGTATTGTCTTATTATTAGTATTGTTTTTCTATATATTAAGGTAATATTTTTAAAGGTATTGTCAAAGACTAAGGAATAGGGTACTTTAAAATATACATTTTGGCAAATTTAGCACACAATGTTGAATGGTATATTATAAAATAGTACAATAGAATATTAAAATATAATATTTTGTAATGTAGCCTACCAGAAAATGTTTAAGTTATTTAGTTACTCTAGTGAATATTTGTTTTCCAAATAAAATTATTTACACATTCATAAAATGCTACTATAAATCAAAAGTGTTTTTGATACTTTTATTATTATTATTATTATTATTATTATTATTATTATTATTATTATTAATATTATTATTATTATTATTATAAAATATGTTCTTTTTTACTGTTAAATCGCTACGCAACATTTTTGAAAAATGCATAACATTGTCTATTTAAAAAACAAATCTACTGAATTATACATTATTAATGTTTTTTCTGCAGTGAATATTTGGAAATATTATATTTATGATATATATTTAATAATATATATTTATGATATACCATAAAATATTTATTATATTAATTTTTTTTCAAATAATATTATTTACACATTTATAACATAACTAATAAATCTAGTGTTTTAAAATTGTTTTAAATACTATAATTAATAATATTTCTTCTTATTATTATTATTATTATTATTATTATTATAAATATTATGTAAACTGTTTTCTTATTCCGGTAAAACACTACAAAAAATTGTGAAAATGCAATAATATATATTTTTTTTAAAAACTAAACTACTGAATTTAATTTTTCTAATATGGGTATATGGAAAATAATAGAAAAGAATATGAAATACGATATATATTTTGTAATATACCATAAATTATTATTATATGTTATGTATTTACTCTACTGTTTTATTATTTATTTGAATTAGAAACAATGTCAACATGGGAAGTGAATATATATTTGTAATCATGTTATTTACAGATTTAAAACATGCAACTAATACATCTAAATTGTTTTTAAAAAATGTAATACTATTATTATTTATAACTAATAATAATAATTATGATTATTATTATTATTATTATTACTATTATTAATATGTAAAATGTTTCCTCTTTTACTGTTAAAAGTGAATATTTTTTCAAATAATATTATTTACACATTTATAACATGCAACTAATAAAACTTTTTTATAAAGCTGAAGTGTATTATATATATATATATATATATATATATATATATATATATATATATATATATATATATATATATATATTAATCAAATAATAATAATAATAATAATAAACAATAATAATTACTATTATTATTATTATGTGAAATGTTTTTATACTGTTAAACACTACAAAAAGTGTGAAAAATGCAGAAATATATATTTAATATTTTTAAAACCCAAACTTGTGAATTTGACATTAATATTGTATGTATGTATGTATGTATGTATGTGTGTGTATGTATGTATGTATGTATGTATGTATGTATGTATGTGTGTGTATGTATGTATATACACATGTAGAAGTCCAGGGCATAAATAACATGTAAATGCCTTACTCTATACATAGAAACCATGGGATCATTTGGTGATTTTAAATAAAAGCATATAATTTTAAAATTATAATTTATTCTACACTATTTATTTATTTATTTTTTATTTTTTCATTTAGACAGATAAAGCCCACAAAGAGAAACTGTCAATTTACGACACCAAATATTTTCCAAAAAATGTTTTACACAGAATTATAATATTTAAATCATAGTTTCCAAATCTCAGACTTAATAATTAAACATGGAAAACATGAAATGTCATTTTATAAATTGAATATTACATTAATAAAACACATATATTATATTCTATAGTATAACCAGTCTAGGGCCGAAAGAAAAGTTCATGAAAATGCCCGATTTACACTCTTACTAGCTATATAAATGTCTTCCAGTTTCATTTACTGAACTGCATCTTTATATCTAGTTTTATTTTTCCCTAAACAGCTCCATCTCTTTCCCTCAATCACTCACTCACTCTCTCTCTCGTCATTATTATCGAGCGTGTCCATCTTACCCCGTTAATTAAAAGCCATTGATCGCGGTGTGCAGGAGGAGCATTCAGAGATCAGCCCATGTGTGTTTGTGTGTCAGTGTCTTTAGGAGCCACAAAGAATGACACTGGAAAAGAGAAAGACAATCAACACCTTCAGAAAGCAAATGTTCACGTCTCTTCAAATACGGAGCAGATTGCTTATTAACATGCTTCAATTCTCTGCCACGTGATTTGAAGACTAATTAATCTGGGTGAAATTAAAGTGCCTTTATGCATTTCAGGATCATTAAGGACATCATTTCACACTTAGTATCGCCACCTTGAGGCATATACACAGTTTTAATGCAAGATGGCGGAAAAAACGGTTTCTTCTTGCACCTGACTTTTGAGAATTTTGGCTTTTTGTATTTGCATAAAGTGTTTGGGCTTTTTTTTTGGTCTGATGGAAAAACTTCTATAGTGTTTAGTTCAGTATAGTATAGTATAGTATAGTATAGTATAGTATAGTATAGTATAGTATAGTATAGTATACACTACCTGACAAAAGTTTTGTCATCGATTAGTTGTAAGAGCAACTAATAATAACTTGACTTCTAGTTGATCATTTTTAAAAGTACCAGAAGGTTGATTTTTTTTAGATGAATCATCAGTTGAACTGCATCCCAATCATCACAAATACTGCAGAAGACCTGTTGGAATCCACATCAACCCAAGATTCTCACAGAAATCAGTCAAGTTGTGAAAATAAAAATCATGGTTTGGGGTTACATTCAGTATGGGGGGGTGCGAAAGATCTGTAGAGCGAATGGTAACATCAACAGCCTGAGGTATCAAGACATTTGTGCTGCCCATTACATTACAAACCACAGGAGAGGGGGAATTCTTCAGCAGGATAGCGCTCCTTCTCATACTCCAGCCTCCACATCAAAGTTCCTAAGAGCAAAGAAGGTCAAGGTGCTCCAGGATTGGCCAGCCCAGTCACCACATAAGAACATTATTGAGCATTTCTGGAGTAAGATGAAGGAGGCATTGAAGATGAATCCAAAGTATCTTGATGGACTCTGGGGGCAAAAGTGCTTTCTTTGCTATTTCAGATGACTTTATTAATAAGTTATTAAAATCAAGGCGTGACCATATTTTATTTTGGTAAAATAAGCGTAATCTAAAGGTCTTTGCCTTTCATATAAGTCACTTCTGATACCAAATAATAGACTAAAAGTCAAGTTATTATTTGTTATTCCTGAAACCTGGATAGGCGACAAGACTTTTGCCAGGCACTTTATCAATCAACTTATTTTTATAATGTAGACATACATCACATATTTTAAATCAATTGTAAATTAATATATAGTATTTCCTAAACATTTTTTTTTCTTCAGGAAAAAGTATTATTTCTTTTAATTTGGCTAGAATAAAAGCAATTTTAAATGTATTTATATATAGTTTTTAACGTCAATATTATTAGCTCTTTAGAAATATTTCTTTTAGAACAAACTACTGTTGTCCAATGGTTTTTAATTAACTTAACTTGCCCCAATTAACCTAAGTTAAGCCTTTAAATTGCACGTCAAGCTGAATACTAGTATCTTAAAAATCACTATAACTAGGCATGGGCCGGTATAAGATTCGGACGGTGTGATAACCTTGGATAAAAATATCACAGTTTGACGGTATTGTGATTACTGCTCTAAATATATTTGTTTTAAATGTCTGGGTAAAAAACTAATACTTTCCCCCCCCCCCTTTGAACACAATATATTTTAATTTGAGAAACATTTATAATATTTTGTAGCTGTAAACATGTCGGGCTAAATAAATTAAATGAATCATTGACTTCTGCTGCCTTCGTTTGTTACAGAAACAAAGGTTTCTTTTTTTAATGTAAAACAGCATCTTTAGATATCTTTTCTGTTGGAGACACTGCTGTCCTAAAAAACAATCAAAAATGTAAATAAAAAAACTTACACATACTTTAGGAACGGTATAGCAGAAAATGTTGGCGGTTTTAAAACATTGACTTTTCAAAACTGCAGTATAGCTTGAAAACGGTTCTCGTCTCATGCCTAGCTCTAACTAGTAAAATATTATGTATCGTCATCATGGCAAAAAGACAAAAAGAAATTAGTTATTAAAATAAAAATGGGTTGAAAATAAATTCTCTTCATTAAACAGCACTTGAAAAATGTTTATTTTACAAAACTTAATCACAGGAGGCTACTTTTGTCTTCAGCTGAATGTATGTACACAGTAAAAAAATCTGTGATTTTGCGGTGTATTTCTGGCAGCTGGGGTGCCGAGAAAAATGTTAAATAACGGTCATTAAATTACAGAAATTTACCGTAAAATAAAGGATATTAAATTACAGAAATTTACCAGAAATTTAAATTTGAGGAAATTCTGTAATTTTTATACACAACATTTAAAAAAAAAACGTATAAAAAAAATGTCTAATGTAATTAATCAAGTGGAGAAATATGATAATAACCGCCCTTATTTCACAAGGTACGATTTACGTTTTGTCACTTTAGTGGCTAATTTGTACGTGTTCGGTTGTTTGAAAATGTACAATTTTAAAAAGGGGGTATGGGACCTAATCCTGCCACTAAACCCAACCGTCATTGGGGGATAAGCAAATGGTATCCTATTGTACAAATGAGATGATCCGAATTCATATGAATTAGCCACACTGTAAAAAAAAAAATCCGTAATTAAAAAAAAAAGCAAAATAACGGCTGTTAAAATATAGAAATTTACTGTAAAATAATGGACATTGAATTACAGAAGTTACCTTAAATTTTATTTTCTGGTAAATTTTTGTAATTTAACCTCTATTATTTTACAGTAAATTTCTGTAATTTAACGACCATTATTTTAAGCCCCAGCTGCTGGAAATAAACCTTAAAATTACAGATTTTTGTTTACAGTGCACTAAATTAAAAAGTTACCAATTGACACAAGATAGCAGTGCAATAACGAATACTTCATTTTCAAGTGTCTTTCCTTAAATACTCCGGTTCTTTCCAGTAACGTTCAAGTCTTTATCTCTCCTGCACACTGAAACACAAACCTATCAATCTTCAACCCTCATTCATGCTCAAACACACACTGTAGATCCACCTTCACGCAATCCTGCTCCAGTCCTTCAACACTTTTATACAATCATCACGTCTGGCATATCTCTGCAAAAAAAAAAAAAAAAATCACCTTTATTTGCCACACACACACACACACACACACACACACACACACACACACACACACACACACCCTCTCTTATTTCCCTATCTGCTCTTTTTCTCCATCTGAGTGAGCACGGTAAATCTGGACAAGTCGATGTGCCAGCGCAGCAGATTCACGGAGAGAGGCGAGTGAATTACTCTGGCAGACGAGCCATGGCTGCCGCAGTAATGGCAGACACACGCAATCTTTATTCATCAATGCACAGACTGACTGAGTGCCACAGTGCATGTTGGGATAAGAAATTGAGCTATATGGAATTTCGGAAACGTTGAACTGTGCGTGGGATATTGAGGCCCGTGTCATCATAACGCTGTCGAAATATCAATCAGAAAGAAAGGGATGAACGTTAGTTTTGCTAAAATGACTTTTATGAAGCAGTCACCTGAATCAAGGTATTAACAGTTTGGGTTACAAATCATTACAGGTGCAGTATGTCAGAGAGTGGCTGAACTGGGTATTGCAGTCCACATTCAAAATATTGCAGAGGATTTGTTCTTCAACCAGGGGTCCGTTCTTCGTACGTGGATTACTCAGTTAGCTGGATTTGGATATTGATGATTTGACATGATCCAGGATCGTTTCGTTCTTCAAAGCTGATCCGAGAGTTGTTGTCATGGCAACAGTTCTGCTAGGTCAAACCTGATCGGGAGCAGGTTCAATTCATATAAACAGGATTAGATCGGCTCAGTTCAAGCAAAGATAATACAGAAAGTGTTCCGAATTCTGATATTTTCTTACAGTAGTAGTTATATACACTTGGGAAAATGGTACATATTTTTTAACTATATATATAAAGTTATAGTCATTAATAAAATAAATTAAGTTATGCATATTAATAAAACGTATGCAATCTGCACCCTCGAAATGAAAGAACAAAGACTGTCACCTTGTGGTGCAAAGAGAAAACTTATTGATATGAACTTTTTAGATCGCTTTAGTACAAATTGTGTATAATAGAAATGCACAATATGTAACTTTTTTTTTTAAAGCAATACATTTATGCAGTCATAAACATGTTTTGATAGTTAATATGTTAGTGATTTGATGCTTCACAAAAGTTGCAGACACCTTTACCAATATCAAAATGCTTTTGTAAACAACCAGTTATTCTTTACACAGATTAAAAAACGGCTACTATAATAAAGAAAATCTTTTCTAAACGTAGAACTAAATACATTGATTTGCATTGAAATACATGATGAATACTCTTGTCTTGACAAATGAAAGTGTAAAGCCTGCAGCTCACAACAAATGTGGAAAGTTCTTGCGTGTCATATTTAACAAACCGTTTACTGCTAATTTGATGTAATTTTGCTCACATGGATAATTGAATATTAATCAGATGATGTCATTACGCTGCTGTGCCGTCAGCCAATCGCTGCATTGCTGATCATGATTTCGAGGATTGATAGATCTGTCCTTCACAACACACAGATCTCACATCAGTTTATCCAGACATTCTAATCTGATTCGCAAACTTGTTTGAAGAACCAAATTAGCGAGAGATCAGTTATCAAGATTAAAAGATCCAGGATCTGCCAAATAATCTTAGATCATTTAAGCGAGGTACGAAGAACGGACCCCAGGGGTCTATTCTTCATACCTCGCTTAAATGATCTAAGATCAAGTTTGCGAATCATATTAAAACTCGCGCGACAAAAATTGAAACTTTATTTTTTTACATGGTTTAATATTTTTTTGTTATTAAAATTATTGAAGTTCCTGTTTCAAAGCTTACAGATAGATGGCTAATTTGTATGTCATTGACACTTTTGGCACTTTTTTGGAGTATTTTCATAAGTTTTGTTTTTTCCTGTAAATGATTCAATAAATACCGTACCATGACATTCATACCGAGGTATTACCGAACCGTGAAATTCTGATACCGTTACATCCCTAATTATTACCTGAAATTCAAAGCTTCAGCAGTCTGTAATTTGAGCTTCTTTTTAGCGTCTTTCTGGCGTCTTTTTAGCTGAATTCCGTTAGCAACAACAGGATTTAAGTGGGTTTTAATTTAGTAAAATTTATAAATTCATAAATAAATGCCAAATTAGGGCTCATTTAAATATC
Source organism: Danio rerio (assembly GCF_052040795.2). Lineage (NCBI taxonomy): Eukaryota > Metazoa > Chordata > Actinopteri > Cypriniformes > Danionidae > Danio > Danio rerio. The sequence goes on from NC_141039.2 coordinate 9,761,521, forward strand.
TTAACACAAACTTCTCAGTTTGAAATGAGAGGTCAGTGTAATTCCCCAGATGCATTTGAACATGTTAATACAATGAGGAAACAGCAATGCATCTGAGCTGACAATTTGCCACCAGATCACTGTAAAAAGCCCCTGAAAGAAACACGGCTTTGCTTTTTGCATATTCTCTTTTGTTCAAAAATAATTGTGAGACAGTGGTAAAAAGCAATGACTTGTGATCCTCATTCTTCTTGATTTATATGTATGATATATATGTTTCATTTTAATCTAATGACCCCATAATGGATTGCAGGTCGCTGTGTTCAGTAGTGGTTTTTGTTGGTGCCGTTTTCTAGTGTTTGTTCAGGCAGTTTTGGTGGCGTATGCGATGCGCGAGTGCGTTCCCTCATAAATCTTCCGAGGCTGAGACGCTGGCCTCTCTCTCCACCATTAACTCTCCCTCCACCCCTCCATCCCTCCTTCATGAACGAGCGATCAATTAAAACCCTGTCCAGCCGGGGCCGCACGTCAGCATTTCTCCATCTCTGTCTGTTCAGAGATCTAGATGTCCCGTTGGTCCGCTTCAGTCCCTCATCTACTTCAATATATGATACCCAGACTCAAAATAGCACACCGACCTACTGCATAATACTTCAGTTCTTGCCGTTTGTATTGTGATTGTGTGAATTTTGCTACAGTTTGTCTATTACAGAGTCTCATAAATGCTAACTGAAAGACTTGTTTCTTCAACCTTTTTAGAGAAATAAAAAGCAAAATAAGATCATCCTTTCCCATCCTAAAATATTAAGACTGAACCAATACAGCTAAAAATTGGCATTTGTTGCAAATAATTATTTATTAACTTTAAAAATGTAAGATCTTTAATATTACAAATGAGTCTGATTAACTGGAAAATGTTTCTGTATGTAATGTAATGTGTATTTATATAGCGCATTTATTGTGTATGGCCATGCACTTGGATGATGTGGCGGTAGCCACAGGACAACGTGCCAGTGCATTCCCCACACAACAGCTAAATGTGGAGTGGAAAGACAGTGATAGAGCCAATTCAGTGGATAGGTATGATTGGTAGGTCATGGGAATTTGGGGGTTACACCCCTACTCTTTACGAGAAGTTCCATGAGATTTTTAATGACCACAGGGAGTCAGGACCTCGGTATAACGTCTCATCTGAAAGGCACTTACTGACAATATAGCGTCCCCTTTACTATACTGGGGCATTAGGACGTATTGAGGGCCCCCTGCTGGCCTCATTAACACCACATCCAACAGCAACCTAGTTTTCCCATGTGGTCTCCCATCCAGGTACTGACCAGGCTCAGTCCTGCTTAGCTTCAGTGAGTAACTGGTCTTGGGCTGAAGGGTGATATGGCTGTGGCTGTTAAAATGACATTCTGTATAAAAATAATGACTTCTTTTTATACTTTTTTAATGATACAATTGTTTCTAATTTGCATTTTGTTTCTGAAATGACATTATTTAAAGTTAAACATTATTAAAAGTGTGAAATTCAAATTTACACTATTTATTTTGCTAGTGCACATTGTTATTTTTTAGGTGAATAATTAGCATACTTGACTTGATCCACTAAAGAAAAAAAAGTTTGTTTTGGTAATCTTCAAAACTGGTCAGTTTTTTTCATTGAATATAAGACACTTTAAACGTAAAAGCAAATTGTCAGATTTTGATTGAAGATGATCAAAATAAACTTTTTTTTTTGGGTGGATTAACTTCTCTGTTGACGTCAGTTTGACAGCTTCAGCCGCAATATATTTAACCACGCCCATCTTACTGTTAGTTTGCCATGCGAGAATGATGTTAACTTCTCCTGCAGTCTAGATGGGATACAGGTGAGGATACTCACGTCAATGTAGCATGATTTTTATGACATTGTATAACAAATAACATTTTTACATTGACGTTAGGGTAGGGTTTAGGGTTAAGTTAGGGGTAGACACTAATAAAATATTGCGTAATTAAAAAAAAATTATAGTTATTTCTCGTCAACTTCGGATCGCAGTTGTATCCCTTCCAGCAACAACCACAGGAGATATTAGAGCTACTGGATTTACGCCATGTTTATTCATAATTTTCTTCCGAAATACATGTAGGTAAAGCGACTGTTTATCTAGGAGAGGAATAAAGAAAATATTCTAGAGACATAAACAGTGTGTATCTTACGTCAACAAAGCACATCGTCTAGTTGTATTGATAAATAATTATTATTGCATAGACATCGATATCTATAGACATATTTTATTGTGTGTATTTTACAAACATTAAATGGAATGTTTTGCTTAGTTATGTGTATTTGAATGTTTGAAACCTAAAATAAATGTTAGTTGTTTAAAGCATGGATAAATTGTGATTTAAGACAAATGCTGCACCTCTTTCTGTGCCTCAGCGTGCTCCATCAGATTAAATTTTTTGCGCTCTGAATATTCTAGTCACACCAGTGTGATCGTAAGCTTCAGGGACCAACCAAGACTAATCACACCAGTGTGATCATATGCGTGAAAGGGTTAAAAGTGTCATCAACTTCTGATTCATGCAGACTTTAATCATTTTATTTTAGAATGTAGCTTAATCATGTGTAATTGTACCCATTTTATTTATTTGTTTGATTCTTTTATACTAGTATGTTAACTTATATTAATATTAGTAATATTTTAATTGAAGGAATTACGCGTTCATTGCAGTTCTAGTGAACATTGTGTCCCCTGCACCCCACTTCGAAAACCCCTGATTTAGACATCCTATAAGCCGTTTCAATATACATATATTGACATATCTGTAAAAGTCAGGGACTGCCATACTCCACTCTGCTCTCTCTGCATCAGCTCCGTCAAATTTGCCACTCTTATCTTCAGTCGCTTTCAAGCAAACAACCAGCCATGAAATGAGGAAGCACAGACGGCATATTATTAAAGAATACTTTTATTCAAAGATGGGAAATGGTTTGTGTCTGCATCTGAGAGAGAGAGAGAGAAAAAGAGAGAGGGAGAGATCTGAAAGTAATTTGCTTGGTCCCCCATTAAGACGAGATGGCTGGCATTTCATAAGAGCAGCAATCTTTTGGCAGCGTATACTACCGGATGACTTTTTTCGGATGAACTTTAATTAATACGTAACAACCACTAATTGCTTTAACGACTTCAGCAATAAAGTAGTACTTGCCAGAACCAGAACTGCTTTTAAGGACCACATATGTGCTGTCACTAGAAATATTTAACAGAAAACAAAAAATTCCCCTTAAGATGCACCAGCTACAAAGGCAGATTGTGAATGCTACACAGTCCATCCAGCACAAAAACACGATCAATTACTCTGCAGAAAGACCTTCGCTGTGAACGCTCCACCTTCAGCTCCAGGCCTATTTTTCTGTAAATTGACAGGCTGAGCAAGTCACATAACAAGACTCTAATTCAACAACACAATAGGCTTGTTTTCTATCAGGCTCAACTATAGCCGCACAAACTTCAAAGGAAAAAATCCCCTTTATTTACAACTCAGTGAGACATGTCATTTCTACGCCACTAGCATCACTAAAAACTGATCTCCCAAGCACGTACTGTAGCTCATCTTCCAGAGCTCTCCAATGAACCGGAGTCATAACAGTCGATGCAGCAGCTAGACTTTCTGTCTCTCAGTTAATCACATTTTTAGGGGAATCTCCTGTTTGATTGGTATTGAATACAGAGCAGTGGATCTGAAAAACAAGCTAAAGCAGCACAATTTCGGATTTACTTCGTTATTTGTACAGAACACTGACCTACAATTAAGAAAATTTTGGTTCTTTCTTATTTAGTAGCTGGACTTACATGACTGGAAATGGCTGCTGTGTGTTACCAACATGGCGGTTGAACTGCATTTGCTACATATCAAACAACAAAAACTGGTTTAAGGAGGTCGTCACACTACACCTTTTGCTCAACTGACTTCTATTCCTACTGCATGTATGCAAATTTGCTAGACAGGAAATGCAATGCTAAAGTTGAAGCAAACTTAAATTCGTATCATTTGAAGACTTGCAACCAACGGAAGATTCATGCAACATAGCTGTGTTAAAAATGCTTTAACATATGAAAACGTGAAAAAAGCAGGATCATACTCCTGGAATATATTGCATATCAAGACATTATCTAAATATATATGTTGTGTTATGTTTTTTTAAAGATTAAAAAGAGTTTGCCATGTTCAAAAGTCTAGTTTGACTGTGGCTTTAATGGGATCTCTAGTATTAATAATGTTTCCTCAAACAATTGTATATATGATGACTGCTAAGGAAACCTGTTTGAAAATAATTATTTGTTTCAGGTTGGCTCTGCAGAAATGGGCCATAAATGTACAGGACAATAGCCAATTGAAAGAGATTATTACACCCACACATACTTCCGAAATCCTGTATTTCCCAACTAAAAAGTAGGCGAGAAAAAGCTGAATTACCTACTATTTTGCTCATGTAAGGATTTTTTGGAACGAGTAGACCTCAAGGTAACCTAATCAATTTGTGTTGAGACAACGTGGAGGAAATTTGGTGGAACCCAGCATTTTTCACAGTGTACGCTGTAAAAAAGAATCTGGGCTCCACACAATTCCTTCATGCTGTCATAACTGAATTGTTTTTACAAATTTAAGTGGATTAAACATAAAAGTTGACCTAAAAAAATAACTCAAGATTCACAAATAAGTAGCAAACATATTGTGTGTACTTAAAATCGCACTTTATAGAACAGTCATCAAATATGTTAAATGTTGTACCCATGGCAATTTGTGGTTTCAGATGCGCTAACAGTCTGGGGAAAAGGCTGAGTCACTGTTTTAGTAAGAATATTACAATCTCAAAAGTCTACCATGACTGCAGCTTTAATTGTAGTGTACAAATTAGGGATGGGACTGCCGGTTTGCACAAACAAAACAGAAATGTTTTTGGAAATAATCTCTTTTTCTCTATTTTATTTGGTGCCAAGATCTTCTCCCACCCTTTTGTAAATAATTATTGAATGACTAACGTTCATGAAGCTTAGTTTACAGTGGAGATCAAAATTAAAAAACAACCTTTAAGACCACTGATCAAAACTGAGCAAGATCGCCAGATTCCTCCCATAAATTGGTGTTAATCTGCACCGTAATTCCGTTAATTATCTGACATACCCTATTTAACCGGCTGCCTAATTTTACCCACATTGTAAGCAGGTTGTCCAGATGAAGACCAAAGGGACGACCCTTTCAGCCATGAAAGACAAAAGCATGAGTGGACAGAATAATAGTGAGACTCTCAAAGGGCAATCAGCTCAACACTACAGCTGGAATTGCTCACAGTTCAGCACAAAACAGGGGAATAGAGACTAAATTTTGGATGCAGATGTGCTGAAAGCACTCAAATCGAGAAAACAGCCTGTTCACGTTGTTACTTATTTTTTGACATTTGTATCCTTCAAAAATGTTGTTGTGATTTTATTCGTGCTACAGTCATTGGTTCTCTCTAACTTTGATAGAGTTTTGTTGTCAAAATGCCTTGGTTATTTTGTAAAACACTTTTCTACTTGCATAATACAACCAAAGCTAAAATTGCATTAGAATTAGAACAATTTCTAGGAAACTTGTGTTCATAATTAGTTTTTAATCTCCACTATAACTATTGTTAATATTTAATCCTTTTCATTGAAACATAGATACAGTGCCCTTCAAAAGAAAAAAGGCATACCAAGGCAAATGCACTTTTTTTTTCAAAAGAGTTGACCTAAATTCAGTCAATCAGTTTTAAAGAATGCTGGAATGCATCGACCTTCCATAGTAGGAAACAAAAAATTATTATAAAAGTCAATGGGTCCTAGCAACCAGCAATTTCCAAAATATCTCCTTTTGTGTCCAAAAAAGAAACTCAAATAGATCAGTCCTCTTGAATAGGCTATCCCTTCAAATAAAGAACTTGCAATTATTATTGAAGAGTGAAAAGGAAGATTACATAATAATGTAAATATTTAATGGTAACAGTCCCACTGTGAGCCTGATTTCTGTATTAAGCTGCCATAGGTTTATTTTCTCTAGATTAAAGGTTGGCACACTTTCATAGCTTTACTGACTGATTTGAAGAATAAAGGCTGCGTCCAAAATCACATACTTCCATACTATATAGCACAATAAAAACAGTATGTGAGCTGAGTAGTATGTCTGAATCCATAATAATGGGGAAAAAAAGTATGCGAGAAGTACCTGGATGACCTACTGTACTACGTCCAGCAAGATTCTTAAGAGCACATCCGATGGACGCTACGCTATCCCATGATGCAGACAATTCATGAATGGGATTGAAGTGACGCAACTGACGCAGGTAGGTCATGTGATAATGGCTAATAACAGATGTGGTACATCAGAGTTTCACTACTCACAATCATACTTTATTGAATGTACTTTTCTAATGGTCATGTAGTACAGTAGTCCGCAGGCCCTGGGCCATGAAGCATGTCCATGGATCAATTGCTACCAGGCTGCAAAAAAAAATCACTAATTATTTCAGTTTTATTTAGAATATATTAGAGTATTATATTATATTAAAGTCTGAATGATCTTTTATTTTAAAAAGTTATTTATTTTGAAAAAATGACCGTATTCTCTTGACTACATCTTGGTCACTTGAGCGCCAAAATGTAACCCACAAGCTAGCAAAATGACTAAGAAACAGATGTCTTTAGAAAGTTTCTTTAGAAAGGGAAAAGGCCCAGTGAAGGACCTCCGAACTGTCAGGAAATGGATCCACAACTTATTTGTCAACAAGTCAGGTAAATCCAGCATGTTTTTGCAAGCAGATCAACTGCTGGAAATGGCAAATGACGGCAGCCTTGGGAACCATTCACACATCACATGTGAATGTTCACATTTGCACATTTTTGCACAAGTTTAATATTTCCAATGAAGGACCGTGGCTTGGAAGCGACGTGCTCATACCTTCCAGGTTGACCCAGTTAAAAAAATCTCAACTTTTTTTTTCAATTCTGCCAGCGCACCACAAGTTAAGTGACAAGAACTGACCAGTCAGCTTCATTTTTTGTATGGAAAAATCACATACTTCCATACTTTATAGCAGGGGTGGCCAACCCTGTTCCTGGAGAGCCACCTTTCTGCAGATTTCAGTTGCAACCCATATCAAACCAACCTGAACCAATTAATTATGACCTGAATACCACGTGATAATTAATGGCAGGTGTGTTTGATATGGGTTGCAACTGAAATCTGCAGGAAGGTGGCTCTCCAGGAACAGGGTTGGCCACCCCTGCTATAAAGTATGCTAAAAACAGTATCCGAGCCGAGTAATATGACTGAACTCATAGTACTGTAAAACAGTATGCGAGAATATACGCGGTTGACCTACTGTACTATTTCCGGTGAGATTCTGAAGTGCGCATCTGATGGACGCTACGCTATCTCACGATGCACTGTGAGAAAATGCATGAATGGGAGTGAAACGACACAACTGACACAGGAAGGTCTTGTGATAATGACAAAATAACAGATGTAGTACACGCAAGTTCCATTCATACCACTTACGTTCATGCTACATAGAACACATTTTTTTGTATGCCTGTGTAATACAGTGGTCCCCTCTGGGCCGGTACTGGTTCATGGATTATTTGATACCGGGCTGCAAAAGCATTCACTAATTATTTCAGTTTTATTTATTATATGAGTCTGAACGATCTTTATTTTGAAGTCTTCAATTTTGAAAAATGACCGTATTCTCTTGGCTACATCTCGGGCGGATGAGTGGTCAATATTTAACCCACAAACTAGAAAAATTACTAAGAAACAGACGTCTTTGGGAAGTTTCTTTAGGAAAGGGAGAAGGCTCAGTGAAGGACCTCCGAACTGCCAAGGAATGGATCTGCAACCCAATTGTCAACAAATCAGGTGAATCTAGTATGTCTGTGCAAGCAGATCCACTGCTAGAGATCACAAATGACGGCAGCTTTAGGGGCCATCCACACATCACGTTTTCACGGCCATTCACACTCGCGCATTTTTGTGCAAGTTTGTAATTTCCAATGGAGGCTCTCAAGCCACGCGCTCACGCCTTCCAGGTGCACCCAGTTGAAAACATCTCAACTTTTTAAAATTTTGCTAGAGCACCACAAGTCACATGATAAGAAATGACAGGTCAGCTTCATACTTTGTATGGAAAACACACATTTCTGTAGACTATATCAAACAAATAGAACAACCAAACGCTGCAGTGCTTTTTAATTTTCTGCATAAATAAAACTTATTTTTATTTGTATCGGAATTGCAGCAATGTCAGCTTGTCATCCTCTAAGAAAACGGTTGATAGTCGCCTAGCAAACTATGTACACACTAATCCCCTTTCACCCCCTGGGCCATGGTAAAATTGTCAAGCATCGACCAGTCTGCGGTGATAAAAAAGGTTAGGGACCACTGGTGTAGTAACTTCAAAATCAAATGTAGTATCTACTCGAAAAGTAGCCGGTTTTGGATGCAGCCCAAAAGAAGAGAAATTCAAAAACAGAGTATGTTCTGAGTTCATTAATAATTGATTTCCTAAACGTTAAATTCAAAGCCGTCAATCAAAATATATGCTGACTTTGTGCAAATCCCCACTTTGACCCAAGGTATTCCCAGACATTTGGAGGACACTGTACCCATAAGTGGAAACAAGAGAGTGGGGATGAGAGATTTACCTGATGTATGCTTGCTCATGAAGTGACAGTAGAGAATCAGGGCACAGTTTCTCTGGTTGTGGCTCTGCTCCTACTTAGAGATGCAGAAGATGATCTCTGCAGTTTGAGAACACCTCACGCTGTCTGTCATTTCACAGGGAGAAAAAATAAGATATAAGATTCTATCCGTGTCTTCACTGTCTTAGTGCCATTTCTCCAGTGTGTCTCAGGGGATTATTACTCTTTTCTTCCCACACTCTCCCCGCTTCCCTTCTGCAGTATGTTTTTTTTCTGTTTTGTGACAGATGCGCTCACTGTTTGGCTTTTTTTAGGGGCTTGATTCGCTATTCCTCTCCAGCTGTGAAGCCATTCTTCCTGTTGCCAGTAAATGTTGCTGAGTCTCACTTACCCCCCGATCGGCTTCTCCGTCTGTTTCTGTCCATCCCTCTCTAATTCCCCTATTACTCTTTCATTTTCTTATCCACTTGTCTGATTCACTTCTTCACCCCATCCTTCTTTGGTGTTGCGCTGACTGTGTCTCTTTCTCTGATACACTCTGTCTCATTTTGTCTTTCATTACCCTTGTTCTGCTCTTGCCTGGTATTCCTGCAAGGCCCTAATCTCTTCATCGGTCTACATCTCTGTCCACGTCAGGGGGGTATTCCATCTTTCACTCCTCCTGTATCTCTCCATTATCTGAACCACTCAAAGCCTTCAGCCATTCCCCAACTCTCCTATCTGTCCTTGAAACAAGCGCGTTTTTCATCTTTTGAGAGAAGCGTTTTTGATCGGGGTTCATACCAGCCACTTACCTCACGTCAGCCACTATTGTCAATATTTCTCTCTGTCTCTTTTGTTCTTTCCTTCCCTCCCTCTCCCTCTCTCTCTCTTCTCGCCTACCCGTAGATGATGAACGTTACCAAAATATATTATTTTGACATCTTAGAGAAGGTTTGCACTGTGCTAGATGTTAGATGTACAATGTCACACAAGTTTAAGTAACATCACTGGTCATTCCTCAGAGGTTCATGTCGGGTTATGAGGCGTTTGACACAGTTAAAAGGTCATTAATCTGTGTTTTCTCTTTTTTTTTAAGTTTAGTTTTTCATTCATTCCATAGCTGAACATTTTACCAAATAGCAAACCAACACCTTCATCATTTACAAACACCTATCGGTGAAGGTCTTTAGCATCCATTCAGCATCACAGTTCAGTTTGAGATGTCTCGGCGGCCTCCTAAATGTCCAGCCAAACAGAAGGGTTCTCAATCCAGACCCTAGGATCCTGCATTATTCCAATCAGTCTTGGAAAAAAAGCTCACTGTTTTAGGGAGATGAACAATTCCCATTTACAGTCAAACCCAAATGCGTACGTACTCCGACAAACCGCTCAGATGAAGTCCTTGGAAACTGCCTCCACAAAGTTTGGTGCGGACATCAGAATGGAGATGGTGCAGATGATGTTGAAAACGCTGAAAGCCACCAGACAAAGTCGGTCAATAACAGCTGCAGCAAACTTCCACTGTTCGGTCACGCTCTCATTCTCATCCTGTCCACGAAACCTGTCAGCGACATAGCGGACTTCTTCTAAAATAGCCTGAAGTTGGGGATCCCCTCCGCCGCTGGTTCCAGAGCAGGAGCAGCCTCCTCCACCACCGGACACTGTACTCGGACAACCCGTGGCCTCCAGATTGGGCGTAGGGGGTGGTGGAGGACTGCAGAACTGAGAGGGCAGGTGAGGTGGAGGACTGGAGCCGACCACCGGGGGGGACACTACTGTAGGACGAGGCCCACCCGACATGCTGTTCCTCTGCACAGAATCGGCAAGCAAGGCTGGCGGCGAAGCTTCATCCAGACTGGAGAATCCGATGTAGAGCAGGTTGCCATTGTTGTTGGCACTGTTAGTCTGGTTGTGGAGATGGTGTGTGTGGCCGGCGGCAGCAGCAGCTTGAAGGAGGCTCTGGGGGTGCAGAGGATGGAGTGTAGAGGAGATGTGGTGGTGGTGGAGGTCTGCAGAGGCAGAGCCGGGTGCGTTTGGGAGGCTGCCACTCTGGGAACCTGAAGAGCAACGGCGTAAGTGGGGGGCACAAGGAGGTCGCTCGGGGTCTTCGCTTTCACCAGGACGCTTCATACGCAAAAACCAGGCCACCCACTGGAGCAAGACTAGCTGAACCTAAGAAAAGGCAGATGAAGAGAATTGTAAGAGAATAATTAATGTAAATGTAGGAATATAAGCATTGGATTGAGATGGATGGATAGATTGGATTGGATGGATGGATAGATTGGATTGGATGGATGGATAGATTGGATTGGATGGATGGATGGATGGATGGATGGATGGATAGATGGATGGATGGATGGATTGGTGGATAGACGGATGGATAGATCGATAAATGGATTGGATAGATTGCTGAAAGGATGGATTTTTGATTTAGTAACATGCATTGCCAAGCACTTCATTAAGACAGCTTTAAAGGTGATTTTCTTAGCATTCTGATTTAATTGAACCCTTAGATTTCAGATTTTAAAATAGTTGGCTCCTGGCCAAATGTGCTAGTAACAAATCATACATCCCTGAAAAGCTAATTCGTTCAGCTTTCAGATGATGTAAAAATCTCAATTTTAAAAACTGATTCTTATGACCATTTTTGTAGTCCAGGTTCACATACAGTATTGTACATGCTCTGCACTTACTTTAAACAAAAAATTACACAGCACAGTCTGCACAACAAATAAAGCAAGTCTTTCTTCAAGCTCTGCCTAGTGTAGAGAAGGAAAGTTTTGGAAGCAAAGGAGTTGTAAAACAGCAACATATGACAGCAAGGACTATGATGCAGGGAGAGATAAAGAGGTGACAAGCTGGAATTACTGTGTTGCACTGCCTGAGTCCTAGCCAAGGAGAGACATAAAGCATGGCAAAATGTATAACTAGTGAGGTTGGCACTGCTATAATTCTAAAAAAAAAATGCAGTTTAAGCAACTAGGTAGTTCTTTGGCATCTAAAAACATATTTTGGTGTATTAAAAGCTTAATCAGTGCAAGCCAGTGTGTTTTGCCATCATGAACCAAGCGAATCACACAAACATTTCAGAATATTCACAGACATCCATCATTTTATTAGATGTAACCAAATGTTTAACTGCTAGTTAATGCAAATATCTAATCAGTAAATCACATGGCAGCAACTCAACACATTTAGACATAGAAGTGGTCAAGATGATCTGCTGAAGTTCAAACAGAGCATCAGAATGGAAAATAAATGTGATTTAAGTGACATTAAACATGGAATAGTTGATAGTGCCAGGAATGCTTGTCCAAGTGACCTAGTGGGCTCTTGCACACAAACATTAAAGAGTTTACAGGGAATTTTCTGAAAAACTAAGCTTAACAAGGGCTGCAAATTAGTCATTGGCTAGAAGCCTGTATGTAGAGAACCTGCTACTTTAAACTGTATCAGTGTTGTCCCTGCATTGTCCCTGTTAAATAAACTTACTAATACAGTAACTCATACTGTACAACTAGTTCTTATAACTAACCTGTTTTTCCACTGCATGGTACAGTGCGGTTTAGTACGGCTCGGCTGGCTTCAGTTTTGCTCGATTTGTATTTACACTACAGTTTAGTACCACTTCAATCTGTGGGATTATCTCTATACATGTAATTGCATGGCCTCTACACCTTTGAAATCATCGTAAATGTGACAAAAACCAACCTGCGACAAACCAACCCACAACAAAGAATGCTACCAACGAAATTGTATTCTTGAAAAAGGGCTGCTGCAGACTATTGAAATACAGTGGATTTTGGTGTCTTGTCTCGCAAATCTAATGTTGTTGGTAGCGATTTCAATGTTCAGCAGTGTGTATACATAACAGTATGGCTCACTTTGAACCTCATTTGAGGAGATATTTCCAAAGTACCAGGTACAAGGTGGAAAAGCCCCCAAAAATGAGCAACACCAAACTGAAACACACTGTACCATGCATTAAAAGCACCTTAAGGTCTGCAAATGAGCATCTCTGAACAAACCTTGAAAAAGATGAGCTACAACAGCAAAAAGACCACTCAAGTGACACTCCTGATGACAAAGAGCATGACTAAGAGCATTTACTTCTTCCGCTTATCCGGGGCCTGGTCGAGGGGGTAGCAGTCTCAGAAGAGAACCCCTGACTTTCCTCTCAGATACTTCCTCCAGCTTCTCCGGAGGGATCCCGAGGTGTACCCAGGCCAGCCGAGAGACATAGTCCCTCCAGCGTGTCCCGGGTCTTCCCCGAGGCCTTTTCTCATTGGGACACGCCTGGAACACCTCCCTAGGTAGGCATCCAGGAGGCATCCGAAACAGATGCCAGAGCTACCGCAAGTGGTTTCTTTCGATGCGGAGGAGCAGCGGCTCTACTCACTTTACCAGTGTGCTAGTTAGTTTTAGTTTTCTTCGTTGGAATATTTGGATGGTAAGTTCAGAGCTCGGCATAGAAAACATGAAAAGCATGTATCCATCCTGCCTTTTATCAATGTTTCAGGCTGCTGGCATAGGTGCAATGGGCAGATTTTCTTTCAAATCAACAGCATATGCATAGTGCTATCACGTCAATATTGAGCAAAATCTCTAAAGATTGTTCCCAGCATCATGTAGAATCTGTGCCAACCAGGTATTAGCACCTAATAAAGTGGCCAAAAAGTATATAATAACACAACAGGCATTACTAAAACACTCTAGACAGATGTGAATATGTTTCTTTCATAGCTTCTTCCATACATTCAAGTCCAAACTCCCTTAAGGGTCTGACAAACATCACAACATCACATCATCAGAACAACCTACCTTACTCCTCCTTAGTCTAAACTGTATATCTTTCACTTCTGGAGATCATAAGATAAAAATCATTGCTGTTATGTAAGCATTACTTTCTCCTAGTTGCTCGGAGAAAGAGGATTTTTATTGAGCTACTTTGAGTCGTGGTTCTGGGAAGACATGTTTCAATGACTGCACGTGTCAAACATGATTGCAAAAAGCTGATCCCATGACAGGACATTGTTCTTGAGAAAGGGCTGCTGCGGACAATTGCGGACAATGTCTTTTTTCGCAAATCCAATGTTGACGGTAGTGCTTTCATTGATCAGCAGTGTGTATACGTCATGGTTTGGTAACAGTAACACTCATGTTGAGCCTCATCTGATGTGAAATGCGAATGTTTCTTTGATAACAGGGTTGACAGACATCACAATGTCTTTCCCTGATCAGCATCTACCCTTACCTTTCCCTTCTTCGTCTGAACTGTATCTCTTTCACTTCTCCAGATCATAAGATAAATACCATTGCTGGTATATAAGCATTACTTTCTCCTGGTTCCTCGGAGAAAGAGGATTTTTATTGAGCTACTTTGAGTCCTGGTTCTGTGAAGACATGTTTCAGTGACTGCACGTGTCAACCGTGGATGCAAAAAGCTGATCCCAGGACAGGACATTGTGCTAAGGCAAGCACATCCCTATTATAATAGCTCATGCCTTGCATAAAGGATTAAATAAACCTCCAACTTTCAGTAATAATCCTCAAATCATGTGGCTAAGATGTACTATTACTTTCCTAAGCAATGAGCCATACAATTTCTGTCTGGTGGCAGAAAATCCATTGAAGATCCACTAAATGAGTTTTTTTTTATTCAATAGCAACCACTTTGGGGGCCCTATGATGTTTTTATATCCTTTTTGGAAAGAAATAGCAATGACACATTCAAATGATAACTTTCCATCTTAAAAAGAGTCCTGAAAATATATATATATATATATATATATATATATATATATATATATATATATATATATATATATATATATATATATATATACATTTCCACAAAAACATGAAGCAGTACAACTGTTTTTAATCTTGATAAACGTCAGAATCATTTCTTGAGCATCAAATCAGCTTGTAAGAATAATTTATGATTCACAAAATGTACAGTAAAAATGCTTGTAAATTCAGCTTTGCATCACAGGAATAAATTACATTTTAAAATTGAGCTGCGGGATATTGGAATAATCTGACAGTGCTTTCTTTTTTTCTGTACTGTATTTTGCAATATGAATACAATTTCACCAGATGGCTTCAATAGCTCTATTTGGAAATAAGTCATTCAGTTTAGATTCTGTTGGAGACTGAATCATGCATAAAATATAATAAACAAACCACAATCATAGAAAAAGGCAACAGACCAAGACAAAAGTGAAAAAAAACAATGCTTTGCAGATTTCTGAGGAATTTGTTCTTGTTTAGGTACAGAAATTGAACAATCAAATTTAAATTAACATTGCATAGTCTAATGAATCACAAAAAAAATCAATAGAAATAAAGTTACAAATACATGAAATGTTCAAACAGCCACAGGCCTTAAAAACGCAAATGATAAACTTTCACTCTGTTGTGGTTCAATTCAGTTCAGGTTTTCCATGTATTATTTTATTTTTCCCTGTTTATTTTTGCTTTTGATTTGCATTATGGGACATTGGTCTTTATTCCAACAACTTTAACCTTGAAAAGGTTAAAAAAAGTGCCTTTATTAAAATTTTTAATAGTTTAAAGCAATATATTGTCTGGCTTGGTGTGGTATATTATGGTACAAAGACCTTCTAATAAACTGTCAGTACATTTTCTGCTATTTTACAGCCTTATTTCTCTCTAAATATATTATTTTCAATACATTACATTAATCCAAACAGTTAAATAGTCAATAAAAGTCACTTTGTTAAATTGTGAAGTTGAATTTTCAACATCAAAAGTGGACAGAGCAGAGATCCCGATCCCATAATGCAATTCACAAACGGAACAAAATACGAAAAATGTTAATTAACAGATCATTTTTACACTGTGGTCGACAATAATCCTGACTATTTGTGACTACTGATCAATGCTAAAACAATATATTGTGCTGCCTTATTTTAAATTATACAACAATTTTTATTTAATACATTTTTAGTTTTTAATCAAATAAACTCTTGTAGAACACAAAATACTCTCTAAAACATCTAACTGTCACCTAACTCTAACTGTTTGTCAATTACTGTAATTTAGTCAATTGAGACCGCTCTCATTTTCCAAACAGTAAAACACAAATCCATCTGCGACAGAATTGATTCACTCTTTGAGTAAATACACCTGTCAGCTTCCTCTTGCTGTTGCATTTGGCTTTGCGAGTGAATAGGCTTCGATCAGCGGTACCAGGGCACATCCGCTGAGCTGCTAATTGGCTTGCAGAATGCCTAAATATGGTCATTCATCAGCGCGGACAGATCGCAGATCCATATCCATCTGCATCCTATTTACTCATTTAGTCGCCTTCTGTTGGCTTTATCTCTATCATCATCGAATAAGTAAATTACTGCTTTCGGCGCACCTGTCAAGGGCGACATTGCTGCTTATTTAGCGCACGTTTGTTTGTAGGGTTGCAAACCAAATGTCAAATTCAATGACTTTTGCCTGACTTTTACTGACTAAAAGGCTGAATTTCAATGACCTATAATGAACAGGAATTTCTCCAGAATTTTGTGATGCTGTGATGCTGAATTAAACGCTAAATCAAGCAAATGGCACAAAATTAAAAGCCGCTTCAGGCCTGTAGCCAGCCTGGTGAAAGCGGTGGTTCTTTTTTCTCAAAAAGTGGACCTTTCTGCAGTTATTTGCCTCATTTTATATGTAATCATGCGATTTAAATACTGCATTTTAATTACATTATTTTTAGCTATTCTTAGATTGTCGAATGGTTATGGCAGAATCTAAAATTTGTGATATATTATATCTCGTTTTTTATTTGTTTTGCATTTATAATTTTAGTTATTCATTTAGTCATCTATGTATTTAATTAACTTTTTTTGTTCATTTATGTTTAATATTTATCGTAATAATCATTTATTGATTTGATTTCTTTATTTTATATATTTCTTATTACTTGTTCTGCTTTTAGTGCTTTTTTCCATTGTTTAGTCTTATTTTGATGGTGTTCATGAAATGTTCCTCTCCAATTATATGAGATATGAGGGTATGTCTCTATTTCAAGGTCTTGTGGCCTGATGTATAATAACATTTGTTATATTTGTGCTGCTCAGACAAAGTATGAGAGCGCACCGAAACACATGGAACTAAGGTTTTTGAATAAACCCTGCTCTTTTACTATCATCACTTCATCTCCTGCTTTTGCTCTTCTCTGACGTCCTTCCACAGTCGTCTCCTATATCAATGGTAGACTGTTAATTCAGTTGAAGACTGGTTAACAGGTTTGGGTATTGGAAACTCTGCTGACTTGTTGTCCAAATACCTGGAGAAACTAACGTTTCTTGACAATATCTGGCATTCGGGGCTGGATTTTATTTATCTGGCGTGGAGAGTGTGATCTAAAAGTCATCAAAGTCACATTTTTAGTGAAGCAAATGTATTCCTAGAGATTTAGAATAAAGATTTTAAAATAAAAAATACTTATTTATTGATTACAAACTTATTACATCATTTGTCATTCGAAAAAAATAGAAATCTGGAAGTTTTTAATTAAAAAGTGTAGCCTATTTATTAGGCAAATAACAAACTGGCCAGTACATTTAACTTCACTCAATCAGAATATGGCCCTTTGAATAATAAAAGATTAAAACCTAATAATAATAATAATAATAATAATAATAATAATAATAATAATAATAATGCAAAGTTTGATGATTTTTTTTGCCTCTTTTGTAAAATTTACATTTGAAAGTTCATTGATAACAGCCAGCAATTGCCAAATTAGTATTCAAATTCATTTTAACATGTGCCGTTTGTGGTGCTTTACACCTTTTTGTTGGTCATTTTGTGTTTCAAGAATCAGGTTTTATTCTTCAAGATTTCGATTAAAAGTGACTTGTACAGCGTTTTTTCTATTAAACAATAATCCAGTAGGTCAGTAGTGAAAGACGACTTCACCTGCGTCAGATTGTATGTTTTCTTGCACGGCTGGATGTCGGACTGAAGCGAGGATTCCTGATCGGTCTTAAAAACCTTTTCAACATTTGTTGAATTTAATACTAGTAATATTCAAATGCAGTCTCTGAAATATTGATCAAAAGTGCATTATATGTAATAGTTCTAGTGCAAGATTAAAATGTAAGATTTTTAAAGGGCACCTATAATGAAAATCATCTTTTGTAAGCTGTTTGGACAGAACTGTATATCGGTATAGTGTTAGTCATATTGGGGTGATATAAACACATTAAGTCTCTTTTTTTAAATTCTTCTTATGTTAAAACAGTATGCCAATCCCTTCCATTTTGAGGCCCACCGCAACGTGACATAGGAGTGAGGTTTCCCCGCCCACCAAATTGATTGACAGCCGGGTATTAACATGTGTCCGTAGTAACGCGTATAATCCAATCAACAAGCCAGGACGTGCGCAACGCAACTGGGATTAAAAGATCTGTTCAGCTTTCTGTGATCATCTGCACCTCAAGAATAAGTTTTACAAGTTTAAAATGTTTTTAAAACAGTGGCACGTTTGTAATAAAATAAAGACAGTAAAATCAAAGTATTTCATTACCGCAGCCGTATGTCAGTAACATTACAAAAGCCTTAAATTAGGTTTATTTTGTACATTAACAAAACAAATATCCTTACAGCAGTAGATATTAATGTGTATCCTGTCATATATCTCATGCAAAAACAGCGCAAAGTTAAACACACGTGCTGTGTGTGTGCGTGAACTTTGTAACAACATTGTGTGTGACTCATCGTCGCAGAAAGGCTTGAATTAACTCCACAACAAATACGTCAAATAATCATTGGGAAAGTTTTTACTGTAGTATTTCTCATAAACATTACGCAAGATCTGCTTCCTTCATGTCTGTCACTATGATGTTTATCGGATGCAGCAGGAGATAGTTCTGACAGGCACGTGGGAATGGTGGGCGGGGCAAACCAGCTCATTTGCATTAAAGGCACAGGTATAATATATAATATGATGGGTATTTTGAGCTGACACTTTACATTCTGACACATTCTGGAGGCACAAAAGACTCATTTTAAATCTTGAAAAAGGGGTAAAATAGGTGCCCTTTAAAATAAAAAAATTCTCAATTTCTCCATTCAGTCTCTAAAAGCAGAATCATACATTTGTAGAAATACACCACAACCTTTCAATTCAAGGGCTTTCAAAAACCTTAGTTTGTTTTTTAAGTACTTTCCAGGCCCTGAAATCATGTCTGAAATTCAACAAAAAAATTGACTTTCAATGTCCGCCTAAAAATAGTTTAAAACTCAATGATATTGCAGAAATTCCCTAACCCATCGGAACCCTGTGTTTACAAAAATATACGTACCCATTTTGGCATGTTCCCTCCGTTGGGGTCATGATGGTGATATTGAAGCACAACCACTGTGGCAATAACCGACATTCCCACGATGATCATGATACTGGCGAAATACTGCCCTGAAAGAGAGACAAAGAGAGAAAAAGAGGAGAATATGGCATGCGTAAACCTTTCGTTTATTAGTCTCCAAGCGGAAGGGCTTTTCATCATCCGGCCACACCAGTAAAATCCAGGGCAAACGTAACAAAAAAAAAGACGGGGGGCATTGATTATAAGCGAGTGACGCAGGGAAGAAAGAGAGAATGAAGAACAGATGAGTGAACCATAAAATCTCAATCATAAAGGAGAGGGCGAAGCAGACAGGAGAGACAAAGCGCTGTGGGTGAACACTCTTCCAGCAAACGCATTTCTGCAGATTACATCTTTGCGGCGGCTTCTGAGGGCCTATAAACTAGAGGATGGGAAAAGAGAATGTGGGGCAGATTGTTTTTGTTTTTTTGTTTTCTAGAGGAAGATCATCTCTGTGTGTGGGTTAGAATCATTTTCATTTTTCTCTCCCGTTGCTTCTCTCTCCTGACCTGCCCATCATTTCCAGTTAACAGTCTTTTACGATTCATGTTGCAAATTACTATGAGAAGCCAAGCGTATGGTTGCCAAGACCGAGGGCTTTTGGCCTTGAGACAGAACGGTGATCAATTTATTCCTCAGTGGTGCAGCATCTAAGCGCCACGCAAAAAAAATACACATGAATGCACCAAAAGGAGGACAATTAGAAGCAAAATACTAAACTTGAAGTACAACCCCAAATCAGAAAAAGTTGGGACAGTATGGAAAGCGCAAAAAAAGCAGCGACTTCAAAATGTATTCCTTGTATTTCATTGCAGACAATATGAACATTAAATATTTCATGTTTTGTCTGGTCGACTTCATTTCATATTTAAAATACATCCTTCCTGTCATTCAGACAATACATTGCCCAAAAAATAAGGACAGAAGCAGTTCAGGGCTACTAATTAGGTAAATTGGTTAAATAATGATGTGATTTGAAGCAGGTAATGTCAACAGTTGATTGTAATTATGGTACAAAAGCACCATCCAATAAAGGTCTATTCCTTTAGGAGCAAAGATGGCCTGAGGATTACCAGTTTGGCACCAAATACGTAAGAAAATTATTGAAATGTTTAAAAACAATGTTCCTTAATGAAGGATTGGAAAGATTGGATATTTCACCTTCAACAGTGCATAACATATTTAAAAGATTCAAGGAATGTGGAGGATTTTTAGTGCATAAAGGACAAAGATGGGAGTCTAAGCTGAACTACCACGATTTCTACTTGCATTTCCATACTGTCCCAAGATTTTGTGATCTTCACAGAGAGCTGTGTTTTTATTAGCGAGTGAAGCAGGCTGAAACATACGTATATGTGCATTGAAATATGTTGAAACATGCATGCTTTACCTATTAGCGGGATGGAGTCTGAGGTTGCTGGCATGATCTCTGCCACCAATAGCATGAAGACTGTTAATGAGAGCAGCACAGTGATGCCTGTATGGAACAAAAAGAAATCATGAGCTGTTCACAAATGACGAGACATTTGTGATTGATGTGAATTGATTGATATCTGGCCATTTTAATATCTAAGACTATTACAATAATGTACACAAAAACTACTTTCTGCTCTTTGTTTTTTTGTTTTTGCATGCAGACAACAAAAGCATACTGTAAAACAATTCAGGAAATTAGCGTTTTTTCCCGTATATTGTAAGTCAAGTTTTTTTATTTATTTATATATGCTTTTGTATGCATTATGGGACCTTGATCTTTCTTTCAAAAACTTTTACCTTGAAAGTTCGAAAAAGTGACTTTTGTTTTTAATAGTTTAAAATGAAATATTTACAGGGTTGGTGTTGTTTATTTCAGTAAAAAAAAAAACTTGTAATAAACTGACAATTTCTGTTAATTCTATATATTATTTCTTATACCTTGTTGTTTCAAACTCTTGTTGTTAAAAATGTCAATAAATGTCACTTTGTAGATTGTAGATTTGTAGATTTGAATTTTCAACATCAAATGCCGACAGAGCAGAGGTCTCATACTGCAATTCACAACCGTAAATAAATGGAAAACAAAGTTGATTACAAAATATGAAAACTGTTAATTAACATATATATTGTTCCAAACCCATAAAACTTTTCTTTATCTTCAGAACACAGCTGAAGATATTTTTAAGAGATTTGGTTGTTGTTGTTGTTGTTGTTGCAACCCAAGCTCTTTATTAATACATACCCCAATATACATTTCTGGAGATGACAAAATACATCCCAGGATCTGTTCTTTTGCCGTTTTGTTTTCGTGAATCCACCAGAGACCACTGTGTACACTTTTTCAGATCTCAAATTTCTCTCGCAAGCACCGATCAGGCCTGCTTTTCTTGTGTAAATCCACCAGAGGTCACTGTCAACTGACTCACTGACTGACTGACCGATCGATCCCCCAACCCACCCGCTTTGCTAAACCCAACTGATAGTGTTTTCAAATGCACTGATAGACCCGGCCACCGGCTTTCCTAAACTCAAAAGACAGTGTTTTCAAAAGCAATCCAGAAAAAGAAAAGCCCTCGCGGCCGCCAGATCTTTATCACGTTCTCAAATCTTACCACGTTCTCACCCTGTTATTTACTAGCTTATTTTATTTTTTGCCTTTTGTTTTTGTTTTACTTGCTTTCTGGAACCGTTCTTCTCCAGACTCGAACCCCATCGTTGCAGTCAACTCCTCTCTGTTTCTTAAATTCGTCAACGTACTCGGCAAGTCACTAGACAAACTGGAAACTAGGACTGAACGATATATCAAAAAAAGATTGCGATCTCGATTCGACCCTAAACATGATCTTTATTCAGCTTTTCTATGATTTAGCCAAATTTTTTTTAAGGTCAGGAGAGAAGCCCATTGGCGGTCGCACAAGTCTTCACATTTTATATTCGTTGCTCAGCAACATGTACACCTCCAAATGGTGTTGAAAGTGTCGCATGCTGTATTTGTAAGGTATAATTCACTCAAAATTGTCATTTATGTCTTCATGTAATGATGTATTCATGGCTGTAAAATCACACATGAGCTGACGCACTGTTTGTTTACTACTAAGAGGACATGTGCGTGCCCGCCAATAATGTCTACTTTAGTGAACAGAACCTGCATAGGCTGTGATTAACAAGTAATACAGTTGTAAATAACGTTCAGTTTGTTGCACAGAGCGATCATTTGGGAGCCGCACTGAAAGTATGATTTGCAAGTATGTTTTTCTTTTTTCAAAGAGGCAGCCCTACTGGTAACAGCAGAAATGCCGTCAACACAGAGATAAGCGGTCAGCTGGTAGCGCAAAAAGAAACAGAATCCATTGGCGACATCATACTGCCCCATTTTAAAGATGAAATGCAGCCAAACATGGCTCTGCCTACATCATTTGCACTCTCCAGAAATGTACACGGGAGTACATTTTCACAATGAGTCTGTGTTGGAGATTTCTGCCCTGCCACTGAAAGCCTTTTCAATCCAAAATGTCAAAGAAATCCAATAAATATTTAAAAATAAATCTATATGGATCAAGTTCTTTAATTCAAGACTTCATAGACATGTGAGCGCTTATGATGAACAGATTTAATTTGGTCTTCTTTTCTTAGCAAACCTCACTGCACTTGAAGAATTACATCCATATAATATTAGAAAAAACACTGGCAGCACATTGCCCATTTAAATCTACCCGGACAACCAGGAAATATATTGCTTCAAACATTTCAATAAAAGTCATTTTGTTAAACTGCAGAGCTACATTTTTGACATCAAAAGTCGACAAAGCAGATGTTGAGCCCCTATAATGCACGCCTAAACAAACTAAAAACTAATGCTTGAGAAAATAGATGGCCAAATTTAATGCTGTAAATATTGATCAATGTTTATAAGTGAACAACATCCCAAATTAAACCAGATGAACTCATTTACATTTAGTTTTTACTCATTTACAAAGGTTTAAAAATTTTAGATTAACAAATGGCCACACTTGGGTATCAAAAATATCCCAAATTTGATTAAAAATATCTTCATTTGTAATCAAAAAATTAACAACAGGTTTGGAACAACATGAGTGTGTTTAAATGAGAACAATTTTCTGTAACACTTTCAGTTTAGGTCACAATTCAACCCAGGCTCATTCTTGAAACATACCCCTATATACATTTCTAGAAAGCGCCAAATACGTCTTGGGAGCTACATTTTACATTTTTGCAGTTTTTGATTTCGCAAATCCACCAGAGGCTGCTGTCGATTGACTGACTGAATTATCGATTGACTGACCCATCCTTCTCCTTTCCTAAACCCTACCAATAGTGTTTACCAAAGCACTGATTGGCACGCGCACGCACTTCCCTAAAGCCAGCCGTCAAAGTTTTAAAAAGCAATCTAGAAAAAGAAAAGCCCTTGCCTGATTTTACCACGTTTTGAGATTTTACCTCATTCTCACCCTGTTTTTGTACTTGTTTATTTTATTTTTAGCTTCTGTTTTTGTTTTACCTGCTTTCTGGAACCGTTCTTCACCGAACTCAAACCCCGTCCTTGTGGTCAAGTCCTCAATTCCACCGATTTACAAGGCGAGCTACTGGGCAAACTGGTAACAGCGTAGCGTTCGTTTTAAAGACGAAACACAGCCATACGTACTTCTGGCTACATAATTTGCAATCTCCAGAAATGTATATAAAGCTACATTTTCAGAATGAGCCTATATTGCAACAGTTCATTCTATTGGCTACTGGCTTATTACCTAATCCTACCCAATACCTAAACCCAACTACTACCTAAATAACTATTAATTTTAGCTAATTAGTAGTTTATTAAGCTAGTTAAATGTTTGTTAATAATGTGAATTGTGTCCTAAACTAAAAAGTGCTACTCAGTTTTCAAAATCACAACCCAGCAGCACAGACCCCAGCATCCGCCACTGCGAAAACCCATTATCCGTCAAGCACTAATATAAACACATGGTTATACAGCATCACCAGTAATGTGTGACACTGGCGATACATAAGATGCCCAAACACGGCGTCCTATTGGATGTAACTCATCTTGACAGAATTTGATTGGATCTGATTGGACGGCAGTGCAGGGCTTGATGGAGCGATACATAAAGTGAATTACATCAGGCCATTTCTCTTCCTCAATCGCTCTTTAGTTCAGTTCAAGTCATCTCTCCCTCCCTCTCCGGCTGCTATCCATCTCTCCCTCCGCACACACAATCCATCCATCTCTATCTGCTGCTTAAATCTGCTTCCGCTCTCTCACTCCACCTCCCTTCCTCTCACATATGTTTTTGTTGGACCCATTTATAAGTGCTATCCTGGCATAATGATAACACTCAATAAAATTATTGTCACAAATACTCAGCTAAATGAGACTAACTGAATTCATCAAACTGGATTCATTTAAAGTGCACACACTTGGTTTAATCCACGCCAGGGGTGTTCAAACTTGGTCCTGGAGGGCCAGTGTCCTGCAAGGTTTAGTTCCAGT
The DNA here is from genome assembly GCF_052040795.2 of Danio rerio. Classification (NCBI taxonomy): domain Eukaryota; kingdom Metazoa; phylum Chordata; class Actinopteri; order Cypriniformes; family Danionidae; genus Danio; species Danio rerio. Next base: position 9,786,072 of record NC_141039.2, read on the forward strand.
TCCAATCAGAAACACCTGGGCTAGCAACTAAGCTTTCTAGAAACATCCTAGGAGGTAATCGTTAAATCTGGTAGATTAATTTTGTGATATTCTGATTAATAAACTAGAGCTATAAGTTTTAATCACTCACTAAGAACGTGTATTTTAGTGGTAGGGAGACTTTTTGAGTGAGTCATTGAATGATTCAACCAATTTAAAAACAATGACTGATTCAAAAAAGTCTTAATTGACTGGCTGCGTTCCATTCTGAAGGGTTCAACTTTGTATTTGAAGGGATGAAGCATGTGGGGGAGCAGAAAAAAAACTTTTCCTTGGAACAGATTTCTGTCAAATTAGCAATGCTAAAGAATCATGGGAGCCCGAAGAAGCTGGTCATTTATACATTTCAAAATACTCCATCTGAAAGGTGCTTTAAAGTTGAGAGTTTTGAGCACTTTGTACTTGGAATGAGATTTCAATACTATGGCCATAATCATTCTCACTCCAAAGTGACCAAACAATGACTACATTTATATATACATCAGTAATAAAATTATAGCTCATAATTCGATAAACGTCATTCACGTGAGTTTCGTGTACTTTCTGGTGTTCATTCATTCATTCATTCATTCATTTTCTTGTCGGCTTAGTCCCTTTATTAATCCGGGGTCGGCATAGCGTAATGAACCGCCAACTTATCCAGCAAGTTTTTTTTTTTTACACAGAGGATGCCCTTCCAGCCACAACCCATCTCTGGGAAACATCCACACACACATTCACACACATACTCATACACTACGGACTATTTAGCCTTCCCAATTCACCTGTACCGCATGTCTTTGGACTGTGGGGGAAACCGGAGCACCCAGAGGAAACCCACGCGAACGCAGGGAGAACATGCAAACTCCACACAGAAACGCCAACTGAGCCGAGGCTCGAACCAGCGATACAGCGACCTTCTTGCTGTAAGGCGACAGCACTACCAACTGCGCCACTGCTTCGCCCCTAATTTCGGGTGTTTTAATTTGTCGTTTTTGCCCCCGTGACAAAAGAGATATTGGATGTGAGTATGGACTGCTGGAGGAAAGCTTTTTTTTCTATGGAATTTAATACCGCAGGCCGTATAGGGTAAAAACCTCCGCATTTCGCAATGCAGGTGTCTGTGGTCCTTCACTGACTCGGTCGGTGCAGAGAATAGTGTCAAACAGACTATCCTGTGGTAAAATGCGGCAAAGGAAATAGTTTGATTAAGGTGTTTACATGACTGTACTGCACTGCAATAATGCCAATAAAATTGCCATCTACACATATCTTAATTCGATTTAAGTTTAGTTCGATTATGACTTTAGTCTGATTTGAGTCATCAAAAACCGCTGTTTACATGGTAGACTCTTAATCAGAGTATTGTCTTTATCGTATTAAAATATTATTGGTGTCCATGTAAATGTACTCAATGAATCATTTACTTGACTCATAGAAAACACTTATTTATTTAGGGGGGAGAGTGATTGCACATTGATGACTGAGTCGAGCCTGAGATTATTGATGTTTTTGTTGGGTAAGTAATAAAAAATTACTGGCAAAATCATTCCCACGATGTAGGTAGCTCAACATTTCATTACTGTTAATTAAACTGGTGGAAAAAAAAAAAAAAATATATATATATATATATACAATTGAATAATTTCTTTATTAATTCATCCATAATTTTCCTGAAATAAATTATTTTATAATAAAGAAGCAACATTAGAAAATTTTCTTTCTTGGATAATAACCATTAATGTTAATCTTATAAACCCCCCCACAAAAAAAACTTTTAAATGTAATATATCTTTTTTTGTTTGGTTACTTTGTAAAGATTATTATTATTATTAATATTATCATCATGATTATTATTATTATTATTATTATGCAATGTAATGTTATGTATATTTATATAACGCATTTATTGTGTATACACCCAAAGAGCTTCACAATTATGAGCGGGGTCTTTTCACACCACTACCAGTTTGCAGCATCCACTTGGATGATGCGAAGGCAGCCACAGGACAACAGTGCCAGTGCACTCACCACACTCCAGATATTGGTGGAGTGGAAAGACAGTGATAGAGCCAATTCAGCGGATGGGGATGACTGGGAGACCATGATCGGTAAGGGCTGATGGAGGGAATTTGGCCAGGACACCTGGGTTACATCGCTACTCTTTACGAGAAGTGCCATGGAATTTTTAATGACCACAGAAAGTCAGGACCTCGGTTTAACGTCTCATCCACAAGACAGTTTAGTGTCCACTGACAATTTAGTGTCCTCTACACTATACTGGGGCATTAGGACTCCTGCTGGACTCACTAACACCACTTGCACTATTTTTATGTATTTATTTATTTATTTATTTATTTACTAATATATTATTATTATTATTATTATTATTATTATTATTATTATTATTATTATTATTGGTCCATTAGCCGACAGAATAAAAGCATCAAATAAAAGAATAAAGCAGCAAAGTCATCAAAAGAGTGTTATCAAAAGTATTGACTTTGTTACCAATCAATATTGATATATTATTTTTAAATGTCCATATACTATTAACAGTTGAGCGCAGTTGAGTAGGTTCTGAAACACTGCTGATTGGCCACCATTGTGTAATTGGAAATACATAATCATCACTTAAACACAATGGCCAATCAGCTCATTTTAAAAGAAAATGTGCATTTTTCAAATTTCGGTACCAATTAGTACCAAAGTCGGTACTTTTCACAAACCTACTACAAAATGTTTATTTATGTTCCACAGAACAATCGGTCAAACGTTTCTGAAATTACTGAGTAAATAATTTATACGAATCCTATACCCATTTAATATTTGCTTCTTAGAAACACATAACTGTAATGCGTTCTGATTCTGTGTCTGTCAGAGATGTTTCAATATTGCATGCCTGGTTCCTGGAAAGTGCGATGCATTTTCTCTCCTCTCTTACACACATTGACTCATCCCTCCTTTAATTACATCAATAGATTAATTGCCCATATGAGTGTACAGCAAAGCACTTCCCTTTACCACGCTTGCAGTGATACGCATTCTTGACCTGAGGGAAAATTGCCTCAATTCCTATCTCTAGCCTCTGACTTCTAGCATCTCCTTTACTAAAACAAACCACGAATACCCTTCAGTTCATGCCCCTTTACATTTGCTGACAGTCCTATTTACAATTCCTTCCCTTCCATCTCTGGTGACTGTTTTCGCTGTTCTTTGAACTGTCTGCCTGTTTGATGCTAAAGGTCTCTTGACAGGAAGCGTAAAAAAAATGTGAATCACAGCCCTTGATGTAAACCAAGAGTTCATTTGACGTGACACAATCAGGCGATTGCTTCAACATGAGCACCCACACATTTTCTGTCCTGCCTAGACATTTGGCAGAGATGCGGAATTATTGTATCTCCTACACTAAAACTAAGATATGCCAGATATGCAAAAAATATGCAACATTCTTCCAAATCAATCATGCTTTGCTATAAAACATGCACATATACAGTGGGGGGAATAAGTATTGGACATGTCAAGTTATTTTCCTGGGAATAATATTTCTAAAGAAGCTTAAAGACGCCTCTCATATGGAGAATGAAGTCACATGAATTGCTCAGGTGTGAGATTTTTCACAGACTTCAACAGAATGTGAAAATGTTGATGGTTCTGTGAGTCTCGTCTAACAAATCTGATCTTTATTTTGTATTTTCTATTGGATTCGAGTCAGGCGATTTGCCGGGCTATTCCACAGCTTGATTTTCTTTCTCTGAAAGCATTTGAGAGTTTGCTCGGCTGTGTTTTAAATCATTGTCTTGCTGAAATGTTTACCCTGGTTTCATCTTCATCATCATGATAATGTAGATGTTGCACTGAAGTAGCTAGAATCAATTTACAATGGCGAAGGGCAAAGGGTTGCTAAACTACTGAGAGATTTCAGCTGCTGTCTGGGCCTTTACTGCCTTTCAGCACCTCCCTTTCTTCGTGTGTTCAATACTTTTTTCTTGTGTTCTTTAATTTTGTTACGCATATCATATTGTAAACAAATTAGTTTTACTTTATTTGCATACACGGATTTCTTTGATTGTTACCAACATCTAGTGAAAACTGCAAGCCAACAGCACCTTCAGAAATATGTTTTCTGAGAAAAATGGTGACATATTCAATACTTATTTCCCCCGCTGTAATCTAACACAAGCTGTTTCTCGTTCTTTCTTAATACCTAGTGAGATCTTCTCCCCGGAGTCTGCAGGCAGGAGGAAGATGAGCAAGGTCATGGATGAAAGGAGGACGCAGGGAATGAGCAGATTCAAGGCGTAGTAGAGCGTTCGCCTGCGGATGGTCACCACGAACGTCACGTCTGGATAGGGCTCCTTACAGCAGTCGTAGAACAGCTCATTTCTGGTGCCCGGCACACCTGATTAGACACAGCATGCGAGAGGAATAATGAGTATGTCTTATGAGCGCGTGCTTGTTTTTACTGGAGATTGGTCTCATGTTCAAAGAGACGCTGTTGTCCTCAAGAGCAGCCCGATACTGCTTTTCCACCTTTGATCTACTAGGAGAAAAACATCCTAATCAGCAGATGCCAGACAGACAAAAGTTCTTCTTCGAGCAACATATTTATTGTCTTAAAGGATTAGTGCAACCAAAAAAATTGTTTCTAATTTGTGAATGCTGAACTCAAATTTTAGTGGCTACCAAATGAGCATTCCAGATTACTTCTTAGATAATCTCTGACTTGAAGTATGACGCATTTGTAGCGAAAGCTCTGAGAATAGATGCATCTCATGGGAACCACTTACCACAGAAGTTGACTACAAACAAGAAATCTAGTTGGCTTGGCAATGCTGTATAAGTTTAAACAGTACATTACTCTTACTCCTCTGCTTTGAATGTGCATCTTATTACATGTGTCTATATGTTGAGTTCAACCCAGGCTCATTATGGATACGTAGCCCTGTATAGATTTCTAGAGAGCGTGAAATACATCCCAGGATGCACATTTTTTGAGGTTTTTGTTTTCGTGAATCCACCAGAGGCCACTGTGTGCGCTTTTTCAGATCTTAAATTTCTATTGTGAGTGCCATTCACGCCTGCTCTTCTCATGTAAATCCACTAGAGGTCGCTGTCAACTGACTGACCAACTGATCCCCCTTGTCCTAAACCCAGCCGACAGTGTTTTCAAAAGAAATCCCTAGCTCTGGCTAATTATTTCCACATTTTCAAATCTTACCACATATACTTACCATGTTTTTCACCACGTTTTCACCCTGTTAGCTGTCGGTGATGACATACCACCCTGTAGAGTTCTGTTTAAGGTCAAAATGCAGCCATACATACCTCTGGCTACATAATTCGCGCTCTCCAGAAATAAAATAAAAAATGCTAATAATAATATGATAATTTCGAGATATATAGTCCCTAATAATAACTCCTGTATAGAAGTCCCACAAAATTGACACGCGATGGCACTCGAATACCCTGTCAGAAAAGTCTAGTGGCTGGGAATGAGCTTTTTTACACTCTGTTTCAAGGGCCAAGTGGAAGGGGTACAAAAATAGAATTAGGATTGAGCCTATGAGTTTTTATGAATATAATTAATATAAAATAATGAATATTTAAATTCTGTGAAGTTAAGACAATGGCAATTTCAACATCAAGCATGTATGACGAATGATCATAAAAAAATATTAAAGAAAAGTTCAGAAGTGTGTGCGGCATGATATTACAGACGTGCGCAGCGAGACAGAAGCAAAAACACTGACTCGCTCGCATAAAAGAAGCTAATCAGAAAAGGGTCAGAAAGGGACAGAAATGTGCAGTGCACAATGATTTTCCAGTCCACTTCCTCTTATCCACTCAACGTAATTACATTAATTTGAATACTAACAGGCTCATCGCATGGCCTATGAATGAATACGAATGGGCTGGAGATGGGCTTGATTTTTTTTTTTTTCCAAATCCAAAGCGTATTTTAATTCTACATAGCAGGTTATTCTATGCTCTGTGAGCTGCAAAAGTGATCTCTGTCCTATGAAAGCTATGCAGCGTGAATTTTAACCATTTCACGTAACCGAACTGACCTCTCAATGCCCAGCCATTGTCAGTTACTACAGCAACACACAGCGAATATCATCATCTAACTGTAGGCGTTTCATACAGGAGATGTCTGTTACACTCACCCACAAGGTCCCATTCTCCATTGGGCATGTAGCCAGAGATATCGGCCTCATTCATCTGGAGGTCCAGCAGCCATCCGTCAAACGTCCATGAGCCGAATTTGAGCTCGCACTTCTGGATGTCGAACGGAAACCAGCGCACGTCCACGTTACAGGTGCTCATGAAGATCCCTGGGATGAAAAGAAGAAACGAAACTGGAGGAAAAAATATTTGCACTTTTCATTCTGACCCAGAGTCAGCATTCAAACTGCCTGACGGATGTACTGCCTCTGAAATGCCACACTTCTTCTTCATCAAGCCCTGCACTGAACCAGCCAACTCCAAATTGAATCCAATTGACCTTTTCGCTGGAGTAAAACCAGACAGTTAAAAAGATGCACACCGAGAAACGCCGGAGCCCCGGGAAACACTATTACATAAAGACCTTTACGCTCTGTGCGGATAACTGAAACTCTCATTATTATTACGCACACACACATACAGAGGCGCCGGCTAGATGAATCATATCAGTATCCAAATACACTCGCTCAAGTTTAAACACTGCAAATTGGCCACATAAACTGGTTTATTGTTTCAAACAGCTTGCAAATAAGCCATTTTGCTCAGTGAAAACGAGAGTTATGACAGGTATGGATGAGAATGGTAATGCGTGCAATTTGTTTCATTCCACACAGCGGTCAGAGTCGCCGCCTCAAAGAGCATTTTAATCGTATACTTGCATATTTATTGAAGAAATCACAGTGGAGAGAAGCGAATGGAGGAAACTGTACGTTGCCTTTGAATACTTTTTACAGTCTGCCCTGTTTGAGAGCTTCTCAAACGGCAAACATAGTTAAAATCATAAGGAACGAATCACAGATGTGCATTTATGCTTCAATGATAGTTAAAGAACAACTGACAAACCACAAACTAGCCGGTGAATTTTTCATTTGCATTTGCTTTTTTCATTTTATGGAGTTAAAGAAAAATTTTCTAATTTTGGTATCAGCATCAAATTTCATTTAAAAATAGTATTTTTATATACAAAGAAAGCATAAAAAAATACAAATTAGAGCAAATAAAGTTTGTCGACAATACAATAGGTTGGCTTGAGAAAGACTAGCCTGAAAATTTCAAGTCTGCATGAACCGGAAGTTGCTGAGGCTTTTATTTCAGTAGTGTTGATGTACTTACAACTGAAACTGCATATTAGGTAGGGGGCGGGGCTTTCTTTGGCGCATAATTCCATCATAGCAATCTTAACCGTAAGAAAGTGGATCAATATGCAGTTGCTATGAAATCCCTCAAGTTGATGTCAACAGAAATACAGCCACAAACGTGAAAGCAAATGTTAAGATTACCACAGCAAACACATTTTTTTCAGTGGATTAACTTGCACGGATTTTTATTCGTGTTAGGAAGAACAATGTGAGCTGGAAAAATAAACATAGTAAGTTTTGATTTCAAGCAAACTTTAATAAGCTTAAAGTTTGATGGTTTTAAATTCAAAATAGTTTTAATTTTGAAGCAGGTTTGTACGTTTAAGCAACCATACAAGAAGTTTTAAAAGATCAACATTTGTTCTGGGTGGTAGCTTGGGGATTGTAATGCGGGTGCCTAGGTGATTTGGGTGGTTGCTATTAAAGTGAAATATGAGTGTTCTGTCATCATTTACTCATCCACCACTTGTTCCAAGCCAGATTGAGTTTTTTGTTAAGTTGAACACTCTGGGCTATATTTTAATGATCTAGACACAAAGTCTAAAGTGTATCCTTTTGTTCAACAGGATAAAAAACAAAATTTGTCCACAAAATAGGCATTAAATTGTTTATTTAATACTTGGAAGACATAATGATGAAAATAAAATCTCTAATTGAACATAAAATAATTGTTTAATCAGCAAAACTGTCCTTCAATGCAATTGTCCAGACTTCAATTCAACTGCTACATTTTAAATGAAGAAAAAACATGTACAACACCATTTAAAAGGACTGTGCTTTATTTTTATCTTAACTACTGACATAGCCTGAATAGTTTGTTCGAGGTCACTCAGTGCAACAGAAAGCCTGAGAAATTCTATAAGAGTTTATATAAGAAACTGCTTCATGAGTCATTTGCCAGCCTGTGACATCAGAAGGAACCCTCAAGACTGAAAGGTGAGTTTAATGCTCTTAAATATTTCATAATTTCATCTTTTCACAGTTTGGCAACCTATATTAGAAAAAATGTGTCATCCATCAAAATCCCCCAAATACTATATCCTCTGATTAGCTTTATGGGTCAAATTAAGCAGATGAATGAGCTAAAGTTTTGTCATTCAGAATTATGCTAATTTATTTATTTTATTTATTTATACAGGGACAATGTACAACATGACATGTTGTGCCAGAGTTAGCTATAAAGCTAATTTACATCTGTAGTCCCTGGGCAGGAAATAACAAATTTAACAGTAATAACCAATACAATATACACTTACAGTACAATAAATACAATACATCATTATCATTCAAATGAAATCAAATCAGTGGCTGTATATTTGATTTTGTTTTAGCCAAATTTTAAGAACAGTTTTAAAATGATTAAAAGTGCTGCTCTCTCTGATATACACTGGTATTTTATTCCATCTTTCTGCTGCTTTAACTGAAAAAACTGATTGTCCAAAAGCAGTTCTCTTAAGTTTAACTGAACAATCACCTCTAACAGATGACCTAGTCTGTCTTATATTGCCCTTGCCGACAATCACACATTGTTTGAGGGGTGGTGGTGCAAGATCATGAAATATTTTATACATTAAACACACATCAGCTTAAAATAAGAAACTGTCGAATGTTAGTAATTTTTGTTGTGCAATACAGTTGCAATGATGATAGCTCCTTGGCTTTTTAGCTAAAATTTTAACAGTTTGTTTATATAAAACATACAATGGTTTTAATGTTGTAATGTTCGTATGCGACCAGCTTGTAGCACAATAAGATAAATGAGGTAAAATCATTGTATTCATAAAAAGTTTAGCAGCAGCCATAGGTAACTGATGCCTAATGTTTCTATAGATCCTCAGGCTTGCTCTAGCACTTTTGGAAATCTTCTTAATGTGTTTTTTAAAATTTAAATTAGAGTCAATAATTATACCTAAATATTTAAAATTATCAACAATATTTTTTACTTCTCCATTAACTAAAACTAAAATTCTTACAGGGTCGCTACTTATTAAAATATGTAAAATAGTATGTGTTCATACTAAACTGAATTATGCTTAAAGGTGCTGTATGTAAGTTTTTGACTCTTCTAAAGTATAAAAATACCATAATTTGTTTGTAGTTATTTAGGAAACATGCTAAGGGAACATTCTTGTTTATCTGAAAAACAAAGCTGAGGTCAGATATTCTGCTTTGAAAATGTGCGTTACGTGCCGAACCGGCTGTCTTTCTTTTGGTTCCTTTAACCTACCCAATGCCAGTTTAGCCAATTATACTTCAGCACACCCCAAACATTCAGTCAGTTTGATTCATTGAATCCGGTGGACAGTAGCAGACTCTGAAATGAGACACAGATTCAGAGTTCCACATGAGATTATTATTTAGCAAATAATATAAATATTTTGAAAGTAAACATTAGGTGAGCAGGTTACATTGTAACCCCGTGTCCTAACAATATGCTATGTGCTGAGATTTGCAGTGATAAGCAATTTGCACAATACGAAACACGACAGAATTTTAAATAAAGAAGCGCAGAATAGTGCACTTACTGCACTCCAAGGAAATGGTTAGGTTTATAATCTAATTATTACATATTAAACCTCTTTAACATTATTAAATGTACATGCTAAATCACTGATAATTGTTGGCTTGCACTAAGTCACAGTTCTAAAAGATAGATTTTAGAAGATCTCAGGTGAACTATCTGCTGCTGTTTTCAGTAGTATGACAATAAATGTCATGTGAAATGACAAAACTCACATTATTAGCATTTAACACTGAATAAAGCACATGAGGTGTACCTGAGGTGATGACTGTCAATTTTCTGTTGTCCAGCTGCAAAAATAGAAGCAGTTTCTAAAATATAAATTTCGGGTGTTTATAAGGACAAAAAACTGCTTTTAATAAGGAAAATATACCTTCTATCAGCTGCCATTGCTTTTATTTAGACCACGATTTAAATCAGCCTTTGTTGGTGTCATCAATCTGGCAACCTGCTCCTGTTTGTCTTGAACCGGATGTGCAATACCTAATTCAACCACTGGGTATCAAACTTACATACTGCATCTTTAAAAGGGTTTTCACTTCCTTAAAAAACAAATACGAACAAATGGATAAAACCAAGTGTTCTTAAAGAAAAAGTGTGAAGATTTCAAATGAAAACTGTATTTTGGACTGAACTGTGATGAGTCTTTTAATATGTCATCAAATGATTCTTGCTCTAATGAGGTTTTTCATTATATAAATTAATATTACACTGAATAACATTTTAGTTCTGTAAATCATGACAAAAATGTATAATTGTCATACTTTTTGATATATATAAATAAATAAATAAACAAACAAAACATTCTAAAAGAAACGAAATGTAATGTATAAGTATTCAATTTAAGTATTAAACTAGTTTTCAAGCTTAAAAAAGTATTTTATTCTTTAATGCTTGGAAATTTTAAAGTTTAGAAAATGGACAGTCTACCCATAATGATTAAAAATGTAAAAGATTTTCAAAAAGAAACAAGAAATGCTGTTCATTCCCTAGATTACACTGTAAAATAAGTTTCTAAACTAAGAGAGAGTGCTATTTTTCGGGTCATAATATTCTGCTGTACTGACCCCATCCCAAAATCCTCTTCAGACTGATCTACACTGCCACAGAAGGTTCCTGAATAATTCACCTCAGCGCTGGGCCTCTGAAACGAGACACAAGTTCCCCCCTTTAATCTGTGGTCCAGATGAAGACCATCAAGTCTTCAGAAAATGCTCCCAGTTTGGGATTCAGAAAATAAAATGAACCACTTTGAAAATGCCTGGCCTAATCTTACCACAACATTCACTTCTGACCAAAAATAAGGGGCATATTTATATTTGTTTATTCTATGCTTGTGTTTAGCCCATAGAGTTAAAAGATAACTCAAAATGTTAAGAAAAGCAACAATAATTTTATCTTCTGTAAGCAACATTTTACAAATACATTCAGAGCCTAAAACCAACAGTGTCTGCTTATGATCGATGATTTGAGAAAGTTAACCAGCCATGAATAACCCATTATACTTGACATGAAACTTATCATGAGCTTATCATGATATCTGTTTTTTGTTGTACGATATATTGCACCAAAATATATCGCAATAAGCAATATTATTGTCATTTTAAGACCATTTTATGCCATTATATAATGCCAGAATGACAATATAATATCCTCATAATGCAAATAACACTCTTCCAAAGAACACATACTATTGTATTCTTAAGAATATTTTGTTTAATTATAGTCATTTTAACAATTTATTAATTAGGCATTGGAATCAGTATGTGAAAACATATATCCTAAATAAAAACATTACAAATGTTAACAAGGTAAAAACAGAGGCTGCAAATGTTGCATGGTAAAAACAGAGGCTGTAATATCTGGTACCAGATCTATTTTCAGTTGTCAGACACCCACATGAAAATGTAGATTACAGTAAAAACTTTTTAACCATACTGACACTGACAGCTCTAATAAAGATTAAAATGTTGCACAAATTAGCACAATCAAAATATTGCTCAAATGGTTATTATGTATAGGCGATATATATTGAATCCCCAAAAATGATTGAGGTCATGTCCATGTGTTGTTCAATAAGTCGATATATAGGTTATTGTGACAGGCCTAACTCTATGTACATTATTTTTGGTTTAAGAAATTTATGAATAATTTGCAAAAACATTAAATTGTCATTTTAAATAATCCATTAATTCATTACAACACTACAAATCTAATATGTTTGTTTGTTTTTTGCTTTCAAACTATTCTCATAAGTTGTCCGGCAACTTATTTTTAAATGGACATTCAAGAGTTCACACTTAGATATTGCTTGACGCTATTAGCAGGTTTGGCATGCAGTCTCGGGAGCGAAGTTGAGCCCAGGGCTCCTGCCTGGTCAATAAGCATGTAAGAGGGTCCGAGATCAGGTAGGTCTCGGGAGCTCTCCTGGTAAAAGGAAGAAAAGGTGGAGATGAGGTGGAAGGGGGGATTCTTCCAAAATGAAGGTAAAAATCGTCTATTATTGTAGGCTTGGATCAATCTGATTGGATTACTGCTGATTACGGATAAGATACCAGCTGTGATTAATCATATCAGATTCTTCTCTCAAAACTAATTTATAAGTGGCTCAACCTAACAGAACTTACAGAGATTTAAGTTTGCGTGAAGCAGAATTTACTGCCAAACGAGTCACTCTGGGACACTTTAAAGACTGTTATTATGAGCTGCTGATGTCAAAAGATCATTGTGCTGTGCGGCAGATTACATAATAACATAATACACCTTCTTTGTGATTCAATAATGACACTCAAACATTGACTTCTCCTGTGCCGCTACAAACAAGAAAAACGTTCACCCTGTTTCACAATGTTCAGCAATGTTGTTTAACATTTTAGTTTAGGTCAGAAGGTATTGACAAACCATTAACTAACACTACTAGCTTAATAAACTGCTTATTTGCAGGAATACACTTGCTAATGTATTAAATGCCTTCTTTGTTGGACAAAGGTTTTGTTGTCAGTCAAATTAAAGTCCCTATTTTTTATATTTAAAAAGTTCTTCATTGTGATTTGGATGTCTCATTCAATGTTTTTATGCACTCAAGGTCAAAAACCTGCCATTTTCTCATAATAAACTTTTAAAACACATCTTTTCATTAAGATTCATTTGAAGATTCCTTCTTCCTTTCCAAGAGTTCATACTCTGCTCTGATTGGTCAGATTCATTCATTCAAGTTTATTTGTATAGCGCCTTTCACAATATGTATTGTTTCAAAGCAGCTTTACAAAAGAAGCACATTATTATTCTATAAACAAAAACAGAAAAGTAAGTCATTAGTTATCATAATTTTATTAGATGCTAATTACTTTAATTAACTAATACCTTATACAGTTATTATAAGCAAAGTTAACCTGCAGATGCTCCAGTCTGTTGTGATTGGTCTACCGTTTACAGCGCATGTCAGAAACAAAACTCACATATCAGAGAGGAGAATTTCTCGCCTCCACATCAGAGATGAAAAATGGGAAATAGAAACTCTGACATAGTAGTTAATATTAAAGCCATGTGACTAATCTGTGGTCTCCATATGCTGGCCTTGTTTACTGTTGGATTCTAGGCTACCAATTCTACAGTAGGCTACTCTAACACTGGGTTTATTTATTTATTATTTATTTATTGCCACATCAGCAACTTATGGCTTTTACATGGCAAGATGGATATACATAAAGATATTACATGATAAAAACAAATTCGTATTACAATAAAAAGTTACTTAAATAAATATATAAAATATAATTAAATAAAATTCACACAAAAAATATATATTCAAAGTTAAATATGATTTTTCAGTTCAATGTTTGATAAATAATTTACGATTCTTCCTGGTGGCACCTTTTTAAAGTACTCTACTTATAAAAATTCTGACTAATTGTATTCAAACTTCCACGTTCCAACAGAATATGTTTGTTAGTAAGAGCAGCCTGGCAGTAATTACATTTAGGTGGGTCTTATTTATTGAGTAGATACAAATGAGTCAACCTAAAATGTCCAATTCGACATCTAGTATAGACAATTTGATCATGCCTGGTCTCAAACTTATAATTTGCTGAGTGTCTTTCATTTATTTTCGGGTTAATTTCATGTAATTTATAATTTATGCAGTTGTCCCATCCTTTTTTAATGCTGGGTTTACACCAAATGCAAATTTAAGTATTTGTGCAAGTAAATTATACATAATGTCCATGCAAAAGCATGAATAGAGGAAAATTTACAGTGTGAATTTCTTCAGTCACATCATCTGTGCAAAATATAAAAAATATATAAATATAACAAAATACTACTTGAGTGGAAAGTTTAAGACAAATAAAAATGGAATGTTCTCCACATGTTTAGTGTGAACCCAGCATTACAACTTGATGGAAAACAACTAATTCCCATTTGAGATTTGTGGGCTCGGGCATGGTGGCTCAGTGGTTAGCACTGTCGCCTTACAGCAAGAAGGAGTCCTGGCTGGGCCACTTGACATTTCTATGTGTAGTTTGCATGTACTCCCTGCATGTTCACATGGGTTTGGGTGCACTGGTTTCTTCTACAGTCATAAGACATACAGGTGAATTGGAGGAATTAAATTGGCCGTAGTGTATGAGTGTGTCTGTGAATGTGGGAGTGTATGGGTGTTTCCCAGTACTGACGGACTAATCAATGGATTTTCTCTTCAGTGTTTGGACTTTTAGCAGTGAAATTTAAACAACACTGAACTGAACTGAAATTGAAATTGAAACTGAAATTCAACTCTGAAAACTGGACTGAGTTTTACTTTACTCAGTTTCAATTTCATTTCGGCAGTGCAGAAGGAATTAAAAGAGGTTTATCGCGCAATTTGACGTTTAAAACATTTTACATTTCACAAACAGGTACATTACCCACTACATAATATTTAAAGAAGTTAATAATAATAATAATAATAATAATAATAATGTCATTTAAACATTTTCTGTAAAAGTAGGGCTATCTATTGACCGAACACCATTGTCAATATCGATAAAAAAAGACGTTTCGGTATGAAGTTTCGGTATGGAGCGCTATAGTTTTATTAAGATGTGGCACGCACCTTGAAAGGAATGCCAATAAGCTTAGTGCAAGTTTGTCTTTTCCACTGGAGGAGCGCGACGTGCACAGCAGGGCTGCATGTCACATCAGGTCAGAATAACAACACACACACACAAAAAGTTAATGCCGTAAAGCAGCAGTGAGGAGATTGTCAATTAAATAAAAAAGATGTAAGGATGTCGCCAGAGTGGCTTTTTGGTTTGTTTTCTTGTGCATCCCAACCACTAGTTCCCCATCTGAAAGAGATTTTTAGCATAGGGTTAATAGAGAATAATGTTGCAACATGTATGAAAAATGATGGTTGGTTCCTTTACTTGAAAGCTCAGATTTGCTTATCATAATTTCTTTTGTTTACAGAGTTTGATGTTTACTGTATCATTACTATATTCACACCTTAATGTTTGCTTTGATTGTTCAGCATTTACACTTTCCCATTGCACACACTTTGTAACATTTTATTAATCAAGTTTAAATCAAACTTTTCTTTAACATTTATGTTTATTTTATTATAAAGAGATCAGCTATTTTTTTTAAATAAAAATTAAAAAATCCTAATATTCCTAAATAGATTATTAAAAAAATAATCAATAATTATTAATACCGAATAATGTGAAACATGATGATGTGATATCGCCCAACCTTATGTAAAAGATTAAAATACCATAGTTAAACACAATGTTTTTTTTTTCTTAACCTTAAGTATGAGAGATTGGCCTTTTAAAGCCTCACTAATTACACTTAGGGCTACTTATGGAACTGGGGGGTTTCCATGTGGCTCGGATCCAATGCCAGTCCTAATGCATTTGCAAGAAGATTATTTTTCCTGAAGAAAAAAAGTGTCATGGGCACAAACTAAGTGGAGGACCCAGTGAATGACTCACTTATAAAAAATTAAAAAACAGCCAGAATTGCATTTCCAAAGGTTTCCCAATCACCCCACCGAGAATTAGTCATCCGCTTCTGCCTTTACTAACCGGACTCAAATGTAGCATCTACAAATCCCTCCTCAGGGCACTTTGACATTTAGAGGAATTTCATCCAGGGCACTTTCTAGTACACTCAAGAGGACAACTGCGATTTTTTTTAAAAACCAGTCTATCGATATTTGGCTTAAACACAGCTCAGTCTAAGCACCTCAGATCTCCGCTGGATTTTTGCTGCCTTTCTTTTCCATGTCGACGGCTTCTACTCCAGGGATCCAGGTGACTAATCCTAAAAGCTAATCAATACCGACGGCTAGCGAGCTAGTGAAACCCACTCCCGCTAAATGGATTCTTCAGAGAAGAGGCATGGGGCAAGCAGTAAAGATGGTGAAAATATTGAATGAGATGATGCAGGGAAGAGCAGTAGCCTTTAGCAGTGAAGCAGTCGGCGCATGCTAATAACCTGTTATGAGCTCTTATACACCTGCTAATCGCGTTTTCATATGTCTGGGCTAATGCATGTCACGTTTGCGTAGCTTTACATTGTTTCTCTGGTCATGGTGACTAATTAAATTTGAATTTAACACAAAGATACAGAAACAAAGTCTTAAAATAAACAAAATACACACCCTGATACATTCAGAACACACGCAGGCACTGTCGTTCGCTTTAGATCAGTCAGAAATGTGAGTCAGCAGCGCTACAGGGCATCTCTTGACAGAATCCAACAGGAATGCTACTACAATTCTGGATGAGTCAATATTAGCCTAATCTACTCTCAAATTAACTTTACTGTCGACACGAGCAACTCGCTGCAGATCATTCTCAATGAGGATCTGATTCACGGCACAATCAGCAATAATATCTTCATAATGACCGACTCAAAGCATTGTGAAATCCAATCATCCAATCAGAAATACTATCATTTGAAAACAAATTAAAAGAAATGTTCTTTGAATAGAAAGTATTTTTGTCTTATGATTATTTGCATGGCAAAAGATGAGAATTACTCTTAGTTTTAATAAACTGAACATTAATTAAAATGGGGGAAAAAGGCGTATTAGGACTCTATTTAAACAATCTAAGCACAAAATCTAAAGTGCATAGCGCAAAAGCATTAAGAGCTTGTCCGAATCCACTTTTGCTATTTTAATGATGAAAAAATACGGTCTGTGCCCAAGCGCATGGTCTAACAGGGGTTGTGTTTATTCTCTTAATAAGTTATTGGTGTTTTAAGCATAACGTGTATTAAACCAATCAGAGTCTCCCATTCACTTTAGGGTCAGTTTTGTCAAGCCTACATATTTAATTTTGTTTGTTAAGCGCAAAAAAATTGTTTCAAACTATTTCTAAATATAGGTTATATCCAAACACACGTCCTATTCTTATGCCCCATATGGTGATGCATACGTCTCCAAAACCCAACAGATGGATAAATCTAAACTAGTTTTTATTAAAACAAGTATAAATATCCATATAATAAATAATACTGCTGATACTTATAACATAATACAAATGCAAATTGTCATGAATAAACTGAAAAAAGCACCCCGAGGTGAAGAAGGCATGGAGGCAGTGGTTTTTATATTGATGTAGAAAATAATCATTTTTGTAACATTTTAATCCTTTAATTTTTTTGTGATATGCAAAGATATTTGTGTATTGCTGTACATCCTGTGTGTATTAAGCAATGTGTAAGCACTTGGACCTGCTTAAGCTCACCTAACGCGCTCTGCACTGGACTTCAGACAACCTTTCAGTTGGTCAATGGCATGGCCTACTTTAGTTTCTCAAAATAGCAATGCGCAAACAAAGCATCTAAACACACCTCTTTTTTAGACCTGCACACCTATGAGTCCACAAACTAGCGCAAATGGATTTGCTACTTAAACAACGTGGCGCAAAATGTGAAAATTAGGGTTGCACTGGTCTAAAAATAGCAACAAATCACGCCAAACACGTCTTGCGCCCTATTGCGCCAAGTGTATGATAGGGCCCTCAGTCTCTTTATTTCCTTTTGTATGGACTACCAAATGGATTATTGTTGAAAATTACATGTAACAATATAAGGTGTAAATGGAACGTGAAGATGTATTAAAACTAAAATAAATGTAACGTTATTAGGTGTGTTTTTTTTATATTAGCTTTCAAGTAGTGTGTAATGTAGCTATTTATAAATGTTTAAAGATCTGGAAAGTTTTAAAGTTAAAGATGCATGACAAATAAAGTTGTAAAACTTTTTACTGCATTAATAAATATAATTCCTTTTGAACTGCTGAAAGTAATTCAGTCGATAAATTTCAGTTTAATGTAACCAATCAATGTAGATCCTTTAAAAATGTATATATTGCTTATCATTAATCATCCAAACGAGAAGCAAATCTGTTAAAAAAATTCCTAATTTCCAAATGTGAATTAGGTGCATTTTAACAACTAGTTATGCTGTGTTCACACTAAATCATTGTGTCACTTGCACTGATTTACTCACAGGATATTTTTCAGCTTACACAAATTTTCAGTTTGAGCTGAATCTTTTTAAATTTACACAGAAGACACGACTGAGGCAAAATATGTGCATTTGTGGCACACGCATTGTGCATTCTGCATCGTTTGCTTCGCTCCCTGGACATTAGCTTCTATTAATGCATTTGCATTGACTTTGTATGTAATTTACTTACACAAATACAGGTACTTAAAAATTGTCAAGTCATAATACTCACTGATTAAAATGTCAAAATAAATTAAAATAAAATGCATATTTAGATTTACAGGTGCTTTAACACCTTTGGCAGCTTTTATATCCATCAGCATAAACATTTGTTTACTGATAAACAGTTGCAGCAAATAAACAAAGCTTTATTCTGGATCAGACTTTGTCTGTTTGTGTCCTTGGCATCTGCCCAGATCACCGGATTACCAAATGCCGTTCACGCCCACAAGCCACTAATGAATAAACATATTTCTCAAAACAAGATGTGAAATTTTCTCTCTCTATGTGCGTCTGGCTTTTTCCACGCGGCTCCTCATCTCTCTGCCTGACTTGACTTCAAAAAAACGCATTTGATTTCTGTTTGCTACTGTGGGACTGCAGGAATTTAATGTGGGGAAAAGAAAAGCAGCGTTAAATTGCAATGAAATCAGCAAATACGAGCCATCGGGGCACGATGTGCTCATGATAGCAAATGTGTGCTTGTTTGCATCTGCAGTGAGGGTTATTTAAAGACTCCTGCTTCATTGCTGAGCGAGCTGTTGTGTATGAATCTGCATGTCAGAGAGAGAAAAACAGACGTTCTTCTTCACAGACGGAATCTGATGACTGGGAAAACCGTGACATCCCTATGTACAATGCATGCATTTTAATCAAAGGAAGACTTCATTGCTTGTTCTGCTTTCCAAAAATAAATGCAATATGCATTTGCAATGCATATTCTTGAGCATTATTGCCCTCAGAGGAAATAAAGTAGCTGAAACATAATTCATGAACTCCCTGTTTCCTTTCGCACCATAAACGTCCCAGTTTCCGATGTGCAAATCTTTAAATTGATGACCCATGAACCACCATTTACTATACGGAACAAGAAAGAGGGTTCTTTGATTTCCACAGCATGTGTGCAAAGAGCTCTTCAAGGCATCCCTTCTTCAGTGTGACTGCATTTCTAATATTCATGTCTGCTTCAGCTGTTGCACTTCTCATAAAAGGTGACCTTCTCTCACCCTCTTTCTATGTTTATTTCCATGGAAAAAATCACTTTATAGCTTAATGCCTTACTTTGAATACCGCTGGAGCTCTTTGTGCTATGAACCACTTGCTTGTATCATTATAAGCGCCATAAAGCTTAAGTGTAGGCATTCGCACTGACCTGGAGGCAGATAGTTGCAGTATCCGCTGGAGTTCACCACAACATTGGATTTGAAGGTGGAGTCAAACTTGTCATCTGCACTGCAAATGGAGAGAGGGTGAATGTATTAGACATTTCAGTTTCATATTTGGCCTTATTTAAAGTTGAGAAATTTTAATTATTTTTCTAATATCTCCCAAGAGATGTTTAGGAGATCAAGGGCATTTTTTCACAGTATTTTCTATTATATTATTCTTCTGGAGGAAAGTCTAATTTCTTTTAGCTTGGCTGGAATAAACAAACATTTTTTTTTAAATGTAAAAGCTACTTAGCTTAATTTTTCTCTCTTTCTAACAAAAACCCACCAATGTTGTCCAATGACTTGCCTAATTAACCCAATGAGATCTATTTTAACGATCTAGGTGCAAAGTCTAAAGCACACGGCGCAAAAGCATTAAAGACGTGTCCGAATCCAAACTTTTACTATTTTAAGGATGGAAAAATATGCTTTGCGCTCTGGGGAATGGCCTAACAGGGTTGTACTTATTCTCTTAATGAGCTATGGGCATGTTTTGAGCATGAGGTGCATTAAACCAATCAGAGATTCATCTCCCATTCCCTTCAAGTGTCAGTTGCATCGCGCCATGGCGCATTTGCTATTTACATAGCAGACTTCGTAAGTGGAAAAACTGAACGCTTCACTAGCGAGAAAACAGTTCAAGAGACCATCTGCAGCATGAGGATAAAGAACGAGCCTCCTCTATTTGGCCTCTTCACTTTTGCGGATAAGGAAAACGTGAAAACGCATCCAAAAGACATCCATTAGCCTACATATTTAATTTTGTTAGTCAAGTTTGTTTAAAGATTAGTTAAAAAAATTATTTCTAAACCCAGTTCTAATTTCCAGCACACTAACAAGTGAACAATGATAACGAGCTTTGGGTCATGACCGAAAGGACAAGATCTTGGGTACAAGCGGCCGAAGTGAGTTTCCTTCGAATGGTGGCAGGGCGCACACTTATAAATAGGGTGAGGTAGAGGCGCTGCTCCTCCACATTGAGAGAAGTCAGCTGAGGTGGCTCGGGCATCTGTTTCGGATGCCTCCTGGACGCCTACCTAGGGAGGTGTTCCAGTCATGTCCCACCGAGTGGAGGCCTCGGGTAAGACCCAGGACACGCAGGAGAGACTATGTCTCTTAACTGACCTGGGAACGCTTTGGGATCCCTCAGAGAAACTAGAGGAAGTGTTCGAGGAGAGGAATGTCTGGGGTTCTCTCCTAAGACTGCTGCCCCTGCGGCCCGACCCAGGAAAAGCGGCAGAAAATTAATGAATGAATAACGAGTTATATCCAAACACACGTCTTATTCTTATACTCCATATAGTGACGCACCCTGACAGGTGTCCAAATATAAGCTTGTTTTTATAAAAAAATATATATATATATATATAAAAATATGCATATAATAAATAGTATTACTACTACAGAAAATATTATAGTAATGCAAATTGTCATGAATAAACTGGAAAAAAAAAAAAACGAGATGGAGGCATTGAGGCAGTGGTTATTATATTAATGTAAAAAAATAATCATTTATGTAACATTTTAATGTTTTTTTAGGATTTGTAAGGATATTTTTGTATTGCTGTACATCCTGCGTGTGTTAAGCAATGTGTAAGTGTTTGGACCGCATAGGTGCATAACTAACATGCTTTTAGTTGGTCAGTGGCGTGGTCTATTTCAGTTTCTTAAAATTGCAATGCACCAACAATGCGCCTTAACACACCTCCTTTTCAGACCAGCACACCCAAGAGTCTACAAAGTGGCTCAAGGGAATTTGCTATTTAAACAACATGGTGCAAAACGTCAAAAATACTGTTGCCCTGGTCTGAAAATAGCAACAAAGCGTGCCAAACTTGTCTTGCGCCTTATTGTGCCGGGTGTATGATAGGGCCCAACGTGCCAAGTTAACTAACCTTTAAAGAGCAATTTAGCTGAATGCTAGTATCTTGCAAAATTAACTAGTAAAACATTATTTACTATCATCATGGCAAATATATTTAAAATGAGTTATTAAAAAAGTTATTTAAAAAAAGTTATTAAACTATGTTACTATGTAAAAAAGTTGAAAAACCCCCATTCATTTATCTAATTAGGATTTCTAATTGTGATTTTGACAGAAATTATGGGATTAACTTCTTTCAAAGTGTAAACAATCAGGTGTTCTTTTTTTCCCTCTCAGTTCATGCATACAATGATAAAAGACAACTTCATTCATTCATTTTCCTTCAGCTTAGTCCCATATTTATCAGGGGTCTCCACAGTAGAATGAGTAGATTCCAGCAAATGTTTTACGTAGTTAATGCTCTTCCAGCCACAACAAGTACTGAGAAACACCCATACAATCATTCACACATATACACTACGGCCAATTTTGTTTACCCAATTAACTTATACATCATATTTTTGGACTGTGGGGGAAACCAAAGCACCCAGAGGAATCAACCGCGACCATGGGTAAAACATGCAAACTCCACACAGAAACAACAACTGACCCAGGAGTTAAAGCAGCGACCTTCTTGCCGTAAGGCAACACTGCTAACCACTGAGCCACCGCGCCTCTAAAAAAAAAGCTCATTCGATTTAAAAATCTTCTTTCAACAAATTAAAACCTGTGAATTTCGAGAACAGAGGTGCCAAATATTACAATACAGACTGCAACACATGCAGAAAATAATCAGGAAAAACAGAACTAAGAGAAGAGAAGAGGAGATCTGATTAAAGATATGTTTGAGGTAAAAATGTCAGTGTTACTCCTATCTTCATGACTTAAAAAAAAAAAATAAAGCACCAAGGCAAATGTGCCACTCATTTGATTTTCATTATGTATTAAAATTCGTGTTGTAACCTTATTATCTGAATATATTTGTGTCAGGTCTTTTGAATAAAGTACTCATAAATTCAAACAGTTTTCAGCACATAAACGCATATCAAACACATCAACGACCTTGTAGCTCACAAAAGGACTGTCGGTATTGTTAAAAAGCTATTTCTTTATGCAGAAAATTAAGAATTTTACTTCCAGAACTCAACTGTTGTACTCAGTTTGTGTGAATAACTTCATTTTGAAATAATGTAAAGCTTGAGAAACATTGTAGCGCTCCAAATAAAAAAAGAGCTGTCACAACTCCTGCATAGAGCGAAGAGCAAGAGGAAAGCTGGCCAGAGGAGTTCAATACAGACCACAAAAGTCTCAAAAAAAACAAAAAACTATTTTTTCTGAAAAAAAAATGTAAAAGAAAGAGTGCGAGAAGTGCACCGGCACTTGTCACGATGCAATTTATATAATAACAATCTTCTTTCTAGATTTTTATAGTATTTATTTCATAGTGTGCTGATGGCTGAGAGAGTTCAAACACACTGGGAGAAAATAATTTACTAAAAAATAAATACTAACAAACTAAGAAAACTTCTTCGTCAACTTAGCAACACATTCACATAATTTTTTCAAAAAGGATTAAGGCAGTTCTGAAGGCAAAGGGGGATCCAACCCGGTACTAGTAAAGTGTATCTAATAAAGTGGCTGGTGAGTGTTTAAATAAATTAACAACTTTAAAAAGTCAGGCCAGTGAAGAAAGGAGGACCTCAAAGATCAGGTTTAGGCCCTTTGCTATTCACAATATACTTGCTGCCTCTAGGAGACATTATTAGGAGACACATTAGCTTCCACTTCTGAAGCTCAACAATATATTTCAACAAAGCCTGATGAGATATGCGAAATGTCTAAGCTAACGGAGATTTCTAAAGATCTAAAAGACTGGATGACCAAAAAAAATTATGACTTATTGAGCTAAAATTATCAGATTTCATGTGGGTTGGAAAGCAGTTTACTCCAATGAATGACCTATTTTTCTGAAAAATACAAGAGTAAGAAAAGACAAGAAATAATACAGCAAACCACACTCGAGCAAAAAGCAACAAACATCAATATTTACAGTCAATAACATCTAAGTCAAACCTCTGACATGATTTCTTTCAAGACAAAGACTTAATTAACATTCAGAAACCGTAAAAAGGAGAAAATCCTTGGTGTAAATTTAGCTAGTCATCAGATGTAGAGCTCTGATTAACTCGACATGAAAACTAAATATGAACAAAGATTCCTGCGGTTCGAAAGGTTATAACAAGGTGTGAATGAATAATGTCCCTTTCAAAATTAGCTTGAGGCCATGATTAAATTTAATGTACAACTAAGCAGCGAGCTCCCATGTGAATTAAAGAAAAAAAGTCTACGGCGAAGGATGTTAATAGGCTGTTTGGACACCGGCTCTTCGACTAAACGATCTGCTGTAGCCCAAGGACCAAATTTTCAGTTCATTGATCTGAAGTTGCTCTTCTGTATAGCCCCACGCTTTGAATTATGGCTCCGATACTGCAATCCTCAATCACACAAAGCACACAAACTAACATCTGCTGACTCCCATTCCCGAGGATTATTTAACCTAGCACACACGGGATGCCATTTTTGATATTGCCGCTTAAAGAGTATATCATCCCGCTAAAGGATTTTCTTCTTATTCTCAAGCGTCTGCATGCATGATCACAGTAATTATTACGGTTCAGATCTTTCACTGTAAATCTCATCGGATATGCCATACACTTGTTTCAGCTTAGTGAACACTTTTTTTCTGACTCACTTATAAGAAGATACAAATATATCAAAGAGTTTGGGATGTTTCTGGGAAAAGATGCCCAGAGGAAAAGCAAAAAACCCTCTTGCAAGATACTATTCAGATTTAAATGCTATTTAAAAGCTTAGCTAGGTAAATTAGACAAGCCATTGAACAAGAGTTGTTTGTTTTGAAGTCAATCAAAACAAATAATTTCTTAAGAAGGCTAATAATATTCACCTTGAAACATATTTCAAGGTGCTGTATTTTAGTTTTTGATGCTTCTAAAGCATAAATATACCATAATATGTATACAGATATTTAAGAAACATGCTAACATTCTTGTTTATCTGAAAACAATGCTGAGGTCAGATATTCTGCTTTAAAAAATGTGCGTTATGTCCTGGAATGTCTGTCTTTGTTTTAGTTCCTTTAACCCACCCAACGCCAGTTTAGCTAATTAAATTTCAACACCATGGGTTGCCTTGGTGGAAAACAGTCTAATGGGCTCTCAACGAGTGCGTCCTTCACCGAAATGTGACCTCTGGTGGACAGTGGCAGACTCCGAAATAAGACGGAGATTCAGAGTTCAACATGAGTTGGTTATTAATTGTCAAATTATTTAAATATTACGAATGTAAACATTAGGTGAGCAGGTTACATTGTACCCCTGTGTACTAACAACACGCTACGTGATGAGATACGCAGTCATAAGTAATTTGTCGTTTGCACCATATGAAACAAGACAGAAATTTAAATACAGCCATTCAGAAGCACAGAATATATGCACTCACTGCACTCCAACAAAATGGTAAGGTTTATAATGTAATTAATAAAAATTAAAACCCTTAAACATTAATTAACGTAGATGCTAAATCACTGATATGTGTTGGCTTACACTGAGTCAAGGTTCTAAAGTTTAATTTCAAATAGTTTTTCTTTTTATTTTCAAGATCTGAGGTGAATATCTGCTGCTGCTTTCAGTAGTATGGCAATAAATGTCATGTGAAATTGCATTCAAACTCACATTATTAGCATTTAACACTGAATAAAGCACACAAGGTGTTTCTGAGGTCATCATTGTCAGTTTATCCTGTTGTTTAGCTGCAAGAAATAGAAACCCTTTCTAAAATATAAAATGTATTGGTTAGGACGAATGCGCCTTTTAATATGGAAAATATTCCTTCTTGCTTTTATTTAGAACATAATTTAAATCAGCCTTAAGGCTCGATAGTCAAGCACACTCCTGTTGGTGTCGTCAATGAGTTCACAATCAGTGAAGTTTTTTTCCCTCTCCGCTGTCGCCTCTAGCTTGCAAGGTTTGGGATCGGTAGAGCTACCCATCGATGAATTTGCTCTTCAGTGTTTGGACTCTCAGTAGTGATTAATAAACCACACTGAACTGAGCTAAACTGAACTGAACTTAAACACTAAAAACTGAACTTCTCTGTTCCAATTCACTATGACCATTTATGTGAAGCTGCTTTGACACAATCTACATTGTAAAAGCGCTATACAAATAAAGCTGAATTGAATTGAATTAAAAATAAATATGACATTTTCCAGATGAAAAAAAACATAATAGGAATTTTCTTGCTCTTTCAATTTGAAAAAGAATGGATAATAATTTTGCCGTTAACTTTACATGAATAATAACAACTTTCAATGCAAAAATTAGTGAAAAAACAATGTCTTGTTTCATAAATATACATGCTTATATACCTGTTGTAGAGCAGAATATCTGGTGTCCACACTTGGTCTGTGGTGAAGCGAAGGTTTTTGACACCTGGATACTCCGACTGGTTCCACTGCAGATAATGATCATACCAGTGCTGAGGAAAAAAGAGAAAGAAACATTTCAGTCAGCGCATTAAACCAGTAGTCCTTAAAAAGAACAGATTTAATAGCGCCTAAAATACAGCCTAAATACAAAAAAAAAGATTGTGCCTCATGACCACTGCAAAAATAATTGGGTAATAATTATAATGGGGATAATATTTCAAAGCCGAAACATATCATTGAAATGTTCTGCTAACATTTGTACACTATATGGGTTGTAAAGCTTTTTAATCATTTTCAGCTTTCATTATTTTTACAAGATCAGGGAATAAAGTTGTCAAGTTAAACAAAGGTACACTGTAAAAAAATATTGCTTCCTTAAATGTTTCAATTAAATCATATGTATAACTTTAAAATTTTGTTGAAACCTAATAAGTTAAATGTACATAAAAATATGTGTTGTCTTGACTTTGACATTGTACAGAAAAAAAAAGGTTGGTGATTATTTTATTGTTTCTCATGCAAAAATAACTAATAATTTTGCACATATTTTTTTACATTTTAAAGATTAACTGTTGAAAAAGTGAGTATTTAAACATTTATTGACTAGTTCAATTTATTTCCATTGTAGATGCTTTGTAACCCAGATTGACAGACATTGTTAGCAATTTAACAATGTGAAAATTTCCAATCATAGTTAAAATTACCAAAATATTCAGGTTTATCAGTTTTATCACGGTTTTGATGAAAATATTTTAAAATGTTTAGAAATAAATAGTTTTGTATCCGAAAAAACAACAAAAAAAATTTGCAAGTTTTTGACAACCAACAAAATCATGGATCCCTGCATTTTTATTCATTGTTTGCAATAGTTTGTATGGGTACACTTGATTAACTTGTTCAATGTATTGTTTGCTCCCTGTGTTGCCGTGGGTTTTCTCCGGGTGCTCTGGTTTCCCCCACAGTCCAAAAACATGTATGGGTTTTTCCCAGTGCTGGGTTGCGACTGGAAGGTCATCCGCTGTGTAAAAACTCATGCTGGATAAGTTTGTGGTTCATTCCGCTGTGGCGACCCCTGATTTATAAAGGGACTAAGCCGAAGAGAAAATAAATGAATGACTGAATTGTTTGTTAAACTTGCACTTGGAAAGCCTTACAGGGATCCATGTTTATGTTGATGTTCACAAAATTGCTTTATAAAAGCCAAAAACTGTTAAGCTATTTGATGAAAATTTGATTTGTGGTTTAATTTTAAGTCAGGCTTCAGCTTAGTATTCTCAATTTTAAATAAAGGAAATACTATATATATATATATATATATGTGTGTGTGCCTGTGTGTGTGCTTGGTGCTTGTGTGTGTATTTTAGTGCGCGCGCATGAATGAGAGAGAGAGCTTAGCCAGATAGCAAAACACACTCGGGCCAGTTCCGGCTAGATTCTCGCCTGCCGGAGACCTACCACTCGGCTCCGGCTGCCGGACTCGGCCCAGATGCGGCGGCCGTAAGCGAGCCGACGCTGCCGCATCCGCGCCGGAATCGGCCTGGGGTAATGTGCGCTGCGGCCCGGAGCTGGCGCGACTCAGTATTTATATACCTTTATATAAAACCTTTTGGTATTACATTGGTACTTGATACATGATATTACAACCCTTTGAGTTGATATAACAGCAAATGCCTGTGTGTCTGCTTGGTGCTTGTGTGTGTGTTAGTGCGCGCGCGCGCGTATGAGAAAGACAGCTTTGTCTGTGTGTGTGTGTGCTTGGTGCTGTGTGTGTGTGTGTGTGTGTGTGTGTGTGTGTGTGTGTGTGTGTGTGTGTGTGTTTATACAGACAGCTTGGCTGTCTGGACTGTATAGCTGGGTAATTTTCGGTTTTGTTCTCCCCCCGCTCTTTAGCGGGATCGGGCGCGGCAGGCAGAAAATGGGGCGGGTTGGGCAGCGGGACAACAAATTCTTAATATAAGCGGGAGCAGTCGGGTTCGGGCTAAAACCTGGCGGGTGCGGGCGGGAGCGGGATTCAAAATTTAGTCCCGCGCAGATCTCTACATTGCAGCCTTTCACAATTACCTAATCACAGTTACAGGATTTACCTTAAGATCTCAAAATTGCAATAATCACTCTAGGTTTGGTTAATGAAAACTTGAAATTGTAATATTAAATGGTTTGTTTACCTTGAAACCAGCACTAATCATGACAACAACAGACACAGTACATTAATAGATCATTTAATTTTATAATTACAGGTTTAACTAGATAAGACTTACCATGTTCAGCCAGATATTGGTGGTCAGTACTTGATTTTTTTCATCCTGCATGAGCAAGAAATGTTACAGTGAGCTTGAAATCAATAGAGAATTGAATGATGAATGCCAGAATGTCAACTGTGAATACCACATACAGAGCGAAATCAAACTGGTGACAAAGGCAGTCAGTCAAAGCTGAAAACAGATGACTATTTGCAGCTTTAGGCGGATTTTTTTTTTTATAAATATTTTATACAAGTTGTTGGTGACAAGAAAAGTAAAAACAATATAAAAAAGAAGATCATAAAACAATAACAATTTCAGACAGGCTCAAAAAGAGTATGCACTGCATTACATAGAGGGATAAGTGTATGAATTATTCAGCTATACATTTTAAGCACATAAGAACCCAGACATAAATTCACCCTGGAATACAAGATAAACCCCATTATCCATAACACTGAAACGTGGAAGTAAACATAAGTAAGAGGGAAAAGAGAGACTTACAACATCCATGATCTGTATCAAGCTCATAGACAGGAAGACGGTGAGGGGTTGCGAGTCGTTGGCTACAGGCCTCTCCATGCGGTTATAATCCTTCAGGAGGTTCTTCAACAGGGTCCGCTGGTACGGCCCTTGCACTGACACTGACAGAGAGACATGAACGTACTGTACCACCCAGAACACAAACTGCAAATCAAGACATTAGTTCACCCAGCCAGAAGATGCACGGATAGACGAGAAAGACAGATGGAGGGAAGATAAATATGGGCGGATGAATTAATAAACCAAAAGAGACAGGTAGAATGATAAACTGACAGACAAACAGTAATTGATGAGAAGAGAAAAGGATGGACAGAACAAAAGACAGAGAGAAAGATCAAACTGATAAACAGGTCAACAGATGCAGAAATATAGATAGATAGATAGATAGATAGATAGATAGATAGATAGATAGATAGATAGATAGATAGATAGATAGATAGATAGATAGATAGATAGATAGATAGATAGATAGATAGATAGATAGATAGATAGATAGATAAAAGTTATATGGACAGACATATGGACAGAGAGAGACAAAAAAAGTTGGACAGACAGTCATGGGCAGCCAGACAGTCAGACAGACAGACAGGTGTATAGTCAGACAGAAAGAGATACAGAAAGACAGTGGTGAACAAGGATGAACAAACAGACAGACTGACAGATGGACAGATAAACATTTGGACTGACAGACAAAAAGAGAGAAAAACAAACTGTCAAACAGATAGACAGACAGAGTCGGACAGACAGACAGACAGTCACATGGACAAGGAGACAGACGAATAGATGGACACAGACAGATAGATGTAAAACAGACTGAAAGACAGTTGGACAGACAGAGAGAGAGAGAGACTGACAGTTAGACAGACAGATGGACAAACAGGCAGATGGACAGACAGATGGTCAAACCAACAGTCATATGGATAGACAGACAGACAGACAAATGAAAAAACAGGTGGAAAGACAGACAGATGGACAAACCAACAGTCATTCAGACAGACAGACAGACAGACAGGCAGACTGACAGACAGACAGACAGATGGACAAACAAATGGACGGCAAGACAGATGGACAAACCAAAAGTCATACAGACAGACAGACAGACAGACAGACAGGCAGACAGACAAACAGACAGGTGGACAGACAGACAGATGGACAAACCAACAGTCATAAGGGCAGGGAGACAGATAGACAGACAGACAGACAGACAGAGAGAGTTAGAGACAGACAGTCAGACAGACAGATAGACAGACGAACAAACAGGTGGACGAACCAACAGTCATATAGACAGACAGACAGACAGACAGACAGACAGACAAACAGACAGACAGACAGAGAGGCAGACAGACAGGCAGACATACAGACAGACGGACAAACAGGTGGACGTATAGATAGATGGACAAACCAACAGTCATATAGACAGACAGAGAGACAGACAGGCAGGCAGGCAGACATTCAGACACAGTCAGACAAACAAACAGGGGGACGGATGGACAGATAGACAAACCAACAGCCAAATGGATAGGGAGACAGACTGGCAGAGAGAAAGACAGACAGTCAGACAGGCAGAGGAACGGACAGATAGAGATAGTCATATAGATAGGAAGTCAGACAGACAGACAGACAGACAGACAGACAGACAGACAGACAGAGAGAGAGAGAGACACTAAAACAGAAGGATGGACAGAGAGACAGACAGAACGTCAGACAATCGAATAGATGGACAAACAGACAGACAAGTGGAGGGACAGACAGACAGATGGACAAACCAACAGTCATATGCACAGGAAGCCAGACAGACAGACAGAGAGAGAGGAAGACAGACAGAGCGAGAGAAAGACAGGCAGACAGACATCAAACCGATGGATAAGCAGATGGACAGACAGGTGAAGGAATGGACAGGCAGACAGACAACATACAGAACAGAACATGACAGATAGCATAAACAGCAGTCAAAGAAAGAATAACCGACCAACAGAACCAAAGACAAACAAACTGAGAGCCAGTCTGCCAAAAACAACAGCAGACAGACAGATTGAACAGACATCCAAACATCCACCTTTGCCAACAGCCAATTAGCGAGATTAGCTTTAACTTTAAAGTTTTCTTGTAGTAAATTCTCAAGACAGTTCAAAAACTCAATTGTTTCTCGCAGACAACCTCGAAAAAGGTCTCACAGCAAAGAGTGCAGAGCATGTGTGTGTGGCAAGTGTGGAAAAAAACATAACTTAATGGAAGAGAATTAATTTAGCGTACGGTTTAAAGCAAGAATGGACTTACTCCTGAATTTATTACTCTCATTCACCGCACAAAAGCAGCGTGAGCCTCCAGCCATAACAACAGGTTTAATATGAACTGATTCCCACGGGCAGTCTCTACTGACTATGACCACTAGCAAGCAACGAAAACCGAATATAGAGCTTGTCGTATTACTGACACGAAACTCCCTTCAGGCGGACTCTGTGTTGTTCGGTAAAAGGATCAAACAATGTTTCTCAGGTATATCAAGATTTTCCCTAAAGCATCTGCAGGGCGTGAGACTTCACAAAAGCCAAACACCCTCTGGACTACAAAAACTGCCGAAGCTGAGAAATAAACAGAAATAAAGGTGAAGGGATGCCATGAGCATTGTTTACTGAAGGGAGGAAATCAGGTGATTGATAAAATCGCCTGAACCATCTACACATCTACAGTCGAAGTCAGAATTATTAGCTCTCCTGAATTATTAGACCCCTCCTGTTTATTTTTGTCCCCAATATAATAATAATATCGTTTTAGTGGGAAGAAGATTTCTAAACATAATTGTTTTAACCCTTATGTACTGGTGGGGATGTTTTCATCCACTCTGGGGTGATTTTGAGCCTTAATCTGGCCATAACTTATTTCGTGTTTCAGCTAGCAGGATGATTTTTGGTGACAAACCTTATTTTATAATCTTATTTAGACACATGTTTTGAGAAAATGCTTCAAACTCAACAATACACTTTGGGAAAATTTGCAAGCCTTTTGTTATATTCAGATGAAAAAAAAGATTTGCTATATTAAACTGCTGTAAAAATGCATCAGATTATTGTTTTATTTTATTTATTTATTTTATTTTTTTTGCATAAATCTGTTAATCAACCTCTGCCCTGATCAAAACTACTAAATTTTTTAGGAAATTATGGGATTTTAACAATTTAATTGGCAAATTCGTAAATGATGTCAGTGATTTGGTGAAAAACACACACAAATATAATACAAATATAAAAAGTAGTGTACCTTTTATCATAGTCTTGGACATGTGAAACAACACTGCCATGGATGCATTGTTTTTAATTAATTTTCATTTTATCTCCCTAATTTACTGCTGGCGGCTGTTTTTGCCCTATTGACTTCTATTGTCCTCCTGAGACCCAAAGATTTTTTTTCTTTTTTATCTGTGATTTCTTACGTCCTTTGGATAAATTTTTTTTTTACAATTTTGAGTTTTTACATTTTGTTTTTATTTAAAATTTTACAGCATGTCCACTGTAGTGGACCATAGGACCATTTTAGTTTGAAACGACCGCCGCTCAGACAACAAAACTCTACAGGATATGGTTGTAAAGGGATAATAATCCAATATTAATGTAACTTTTTGTATTGTAATTGTAATTTAAAACATGTATTAGTTTTGATCAGAACTGAGGTAGAAAACTTTTTAAAAATATACTTATCTGATTCATTTTTACAGCAGTTTAATTCAATGGGTTCAATGTTTTCATCTCTAACAGAACAAAAGGATAGTAAATTTGAACAGTGCACAAGGGTCACTATCTCATTTCTAAACTGATTTATTTTATCTTTGCCAAAATGACAGTACATAATATTATACATAATATTCATCTTAAAGTGACACTTAAAGGCTTATCTAGGTTAATAAGTTAGTGTAATTAGGCAAATCTTTGTACAACATTGTTGTTTTTCTGTAGATAATCTGAAAAAATATGGCTTAAAGGGGCTAATCATTTTAACCTTAAAATGGTTTTTAACCATTTTAACGCATTTTTAACGCAGTCAAAAAGGGCAATTAGATTTAAAATAATAATAATTTACTGTGCATTCAAAAATAATAATTCAAATTCCGATGTTCAAACCATGTCTATGAGTATGCTACATCCATAACATTCTCTCCTGGAAATGTTTCCAAAATTTGTTTTGTTTACTGAAAAACAAGAAAGATTCTATCTTGACGTTTCAAAATGAAGGCATACATACTGCATCTCTTGAACTTGAAAAAGTAATCAAACGTAATGAAGTGCATTGATGAAGTAAATAAAAAACAATGAATAAAAGAGTAAAGATTTTAATTCAAATTCTGAAAAGTAATTTCCTGCATGGAGAAATAATAGTTGCTTTTGTAAATCATATTTTTAAAAATATTTTGGTGTTCAAAAAGATTCAATTTTTGCATGCACAGACATCTTGTTAAGTGTTGATTTATTTCAATCTATTTTTTTGTATAAAGTGCATTTAAGCCAAAGTAGCATTGCCAAAACAAAATGCCATTATCTGAAAATGGCATGAATAGTCTGTGGTAAAACTTGAATAACAGTGATCTACCTACTTAAATCGGAAGATCTGGTCATTCAAAAACAATCCCCTAAAAGGTAGAGTTCACACAAAAAATTAAACCATTACACACCATTTACCCACACTCAATTAGTTTTAAACCTTTATAAATGCCTTTTATTTTCTGTTGAACACAATAGAAGATATTTTGAAGAATGTTGGAAAACGGCAGCCATTGCCATAGTAGGAACAAAGAAAATATTATTGACCCAGGTCAAAGGGTTCATCTTTTCAGCTTCAAAATATCTTCTTTGTGTTCAACAGAAGAAACTTAAGTAGGTTTGGAACAAGAAGCTGAAGAAATAATAAGAGAATTAAAATTTTTAGATGAACTGGGTAGCCATTTTAGCTAAATAATTTATTAATGAATAAAGATCGAATGAGAACTAGTAACATACATATATTTCATGCTTTAAAAATTTAGCTTAATATACATTGCTACCCACATTTAGGTAAACTGCAAAAGTGTTAAATGTATTAATTTACTCAATTTAGAAAGCCAAGCATATCTTGAAATTACCAGTAGAAGACCTTAAAATTTAAGATACCAAAAGAAACTTTAATTAACAACCAAAATCTAAAAGAATTTGAAGAGATCTATGAACATTTTTCACAATCACAACCATTGCAACCTTCAAAGCAAAGAAGTTATTCCCCACTGGCATTTAAAAGTGCAGTAGGGGATCTGAGAAAATGCTAAACGTTAGCACAATATCTTTAAAAACGCAGTCGCCCCCCTGCTGTCCAAACCACACCTCCTAAAATCACGAACGTGCACCTTAAAGATAATAGTAGACAATCCACTAGTTCTTGTTATTCGCCAATGTGAACATAAAACCAATTTCACCTCAGTAAAACAGGCTAGGCGAAATAGCGCTATTTACTGTTGTTTTGATGTTAAACTAAATAAAAATCTACATTATAGATACTGTAAAATGTTCCTTATAAAATTGAAAATAGTCACAACAATCTTACACTGGAAGATTTCAGTAGCTGAACAACACTTCTGTGCATATAACCCATTCATAAAACAACACAATCTACATCAGCTTTGCATGACTAAAATAATTTTAAAACATAGCATTACCTGTCTAAAAAAATACTTCAGACATGGTGTCGTCCTTCCTCCAACATGCAAAAGTAACTTCAATATTGATTCAGAATTTTACAATTTTTTCATTCAGCATTTGTTTTTACCACTGTCTATCTCTAGTGTGCACCTGAACGCACACAGCGGATCTGCGTGAACGGCTGTGCAGATGTACAAATTTACATTTGTTGACTGACAGGTTGGGCTACGTATCAGAATTATGGGAAATATCGACCCCACAATAATTAATTGGATGAACTTTTTTTAGTCTTATTCCTTACCTAGAATATAAAAATACATACAAACACTTTTTGATCATTTACTTTAATCAGTACTGTTGGAATGTGAAGAGACTTTCAAGCAGCACAACAAAAATGTTTCTGGAGATAATCACCTACTACACCTTAAATGCAACAAAGAGTCAACATATTTTAGGAACAGACATATTAATATCTGTTTAAATCCAATGCTAGCCCCCGTTGGATTTTTTCCCCCTTTTTTTTAGATATTTCCCAAATGATGTTTATCAGAGCAAGGACATTTTCACAGTATGTCTGATAATATTTATTCTTTTATAGAAAGTCTTATTTAATTATTTCGGCTGGAATAAAAGCAGTTTTTATTTTTTTAAAAACATTTTAAGGTCAAAATTATTAGCCGCTTTAAGCTATATATTTTTTCAATAGTCTACAGAACAAACCATCGTTATACAATAACTTACCTAATTACCCTAACCTGCCTAGTTAACCTAATGAACCTAGTTAAGCCTTTAAATGTCCCTTTAAGGTCATGTATAGAAGTGTCTTAAAAAAAGTGTCTTAAAAAATATCTAGTCAAATATTATTTAGTGTCATCATGACAAAGATAAAATAAATCAGTTATTAGTAATGAGTTATTAAAACTATTATGTTTAGAAATGTGTTATGTGTAGAAATATGAAACATCTTCTCTCCGTTAAACAGAAATTGGGGGAAAAATAAACAGGGGGGGCGAATAAATCTGACTTCATATATATATATATATATATATATATATATATATATATATATATATATATATAAATAAATATACGCACATGTAGTTGACATGTAATCACCCTACAGTCAACAGATACATAATTCCCATCCAAACACTTGATCCACTGACTGTGAAAACATAAAAACTTTAAATATTTTGTGATGTGACACTTAAAAATAATACTGAGAATGATGGGTTATGAGAAATAAATCCAGATGGCCTGGTGTGAAACTGACAACCCCCGATAAAAGTTCTGCTTTATGACAGACAGATGAAAAGAGAGGAAAAAAAAACAAAAGATAAAATAGATAGAAGCTTTCCATGGCAACACACACATAAAAACACACACTCACTCCATCTTTCTACACCACTGCAGCAACATGTCCACAACACCACCAGAGAACTGAATCAACAAAAGCTTTCAGTGCCTCCACACAGTCTATATACTCATGGATTTAGAGGAATGAACGAAAGAGCGAGAGAGAGAGTGAGAGACGGGAGGGGGAGAGGAGAAGGTGCAATTTATGATTGCAGCTTCTAATTCTTCATGGCAAAGCAATTTTGTCTCATTCTCCCTCTCATTCCCCCTGATTCCTTCTGTTTTCCCCCTCTTTACTGCAACAGTGGTTAAAAAAAAAAAAAAAAAAACATCTGGAGACATGCGGTAGGTAAACAGGTTCACACAGCGAACAAATGCAAGAGATCAAATAACACTTAAATGTTGATCTGCATATAATTCAACATGTCTTTCCTCAAGAACCGCTTCGGATTCATACTTACATGCATGTGAGCATAGTGAGGAACCTACCCTGGATCAAAGCGGAGATCCCACATAGAGTGAAAGCCAAAGAGTGCCACATTCCAGGAGATAGGAAAGAAAAAGCGGGGTCAGAAAAGAAACAGGAATGTGTTCGGATGTATGGAGAGAGATAGAGGAGGAAAATATCCTAGTGGAGTGAAGGAGAGGAGAGGAAAGCAAGAGCTGGCTTGATGCAAGCAGTGGACGGACTAAATGTGGGAGAGAGAGAGAGAGAGAGAGAGAGAGAGAGAGAGAGAGAGAGAGAGAGAGAGAGACTACCCAGTGATGTCGGCAAATCACAGCAAAGTCAGAGAAGAGAGGGAGAGAAAAAAAAAAGAGTCAATTGATTCGAGACTCACAAGTCAGCTTTCTCTCCACCCAAATCTCCGAGACTCCTTAAGAAGGACAGATGAATGAGAAAGAGGATTGGGAATACAAAGGGAGAAAGATCAAGGGCAAAAACAAGGGGGAAAGGGGAAACTGATCTTCCTGCCTACCTAAAATAATCATGCTGGATTTAATCTTCTCCTCGCTGTGTTTCTGTCCTACTTTCCTTCTCCATCACTCCTGGCTTTAGAGACTCCTCTGAATTCTGAAAGTGAGATTATCTTGAAGTAGGTGACACTGAAAAAAGAAGACGCTTTTTTTTAAAGGTTACAAAGGACTTTTTTGGTCAAAGTAATAAAGAAGTACTGATATATTTATGTGTACAACAACCAATCTTAAAATATGGGAGCAATTACTGACTTTATTTTGCAAAACAGCATTATATTAAGCAAAAATATGAAGCATTACAACTTTTTTACATAAAAAATATACTGAAGTAACTTTGGAGACTCAAAATACAGTTTTACCATCACAGAAATAATTTAGAATTTAAAATATATCGTTTTAAATTGTAATATTAGGTTACTAAACAACAATCTCCTTTTAACTTTTATAATAAATAAGAATATGAACACACCTCAGGCCAGCAGAAAACAGGACAGGGTTAAAAGAAGAGTCGAAATTGAGCAAATTAACGTTAATTGTCTTCACCTGTGAAAACTTCTGCGAGAACCCTCGTGTTGAGCAAAGTCGTTTTAAGGCCATTCTTACAGATTAAAAATGAATTCATTATTTTTATTGTTAATATCTACTTAGTGGCCAGTATTTGTCTACAACTGAATTACTGGTATGATGGCAGAGCAACCATTTGAATAGAATTTAAAAAAACACCTCTTCTGTTTGTTTGCTAATCATAGCTCTTTAGGAACAGTTTAGCAAAAAGCATTTAAACGTGCTATTCCCTTCTGTGAAACTTTAATGAGTTTTTAAAATGGTAATCTACTTAAATGTACTTACCTGAACAACAATCGTGAGGTTTTCAGGTCGGATGTGTTTAAATGTCTAACAAGATTAGTTATTAGCGTCCCCTAGAGTAGGCTTACCGGTAAAACCATCGCAAAAAAAGGATAAGTTCGCGTTTGTATTCGCAAGTATTTTCGTGACCACACGTCCCGATTTTTGACACAAATGCATCCCTGTTTTATAGCACCCATCAAATTAACTGTAAAAAAATAAATTTAATCAATCATTGCTGGTTTAAAATGGTATTGTGATTATTTTAATAGGGCGCTGTAAGCTTCGCACTGATAAAAGCAGGCATTGTGGTAGGCTAATTACATACTAATAAATTATGGTAAAATAAATTATTACTTCTTAAGGGAATTTAAAGAACTGCAACGATTGAATCTGTACAAATGTGTGCTCAAAATTATTAACATGTTGTTAATACCTGTATGTTTTAATAATTATGGTATTAAGATTTATTTATTAGCTTAAATAGGGGGGATAGGCCTTAAAATATTTTCAATAGTTTTATTTAGCCATACAGTGAAAAAAAAATATTTTGCTGCTTAATTTTGATCTACTCATTTAAAATGAGCTGAAACAACACACTTCTTGAGATTTTCAATCTACTTAAATTTGTTAACTTAATCGATTTGTTTTGGGACAGTATGAATGAAATGAGTAGAACTCTGAATTTTCTACACTGCATGTTATTATAGCTTATTTCATAATTTTGTCAAACTCATTCCATCTTTTTCATATCTTTCATTGGCTATTAATATTAATAATATATAAACTATACAATAAACCATATCTCCACAGAAAACTTAAACTAGTTTTATTTTCCTCAAAATGAATTTAAAACAGCAAGGGTCAGTTTACTTTGCAAACATCATATTAATAAATATTTATAATAATGATGTATAGAATCCAAAACAATTAAAAGACAAAACATGCAAAAAAAAAAAAAATTTACAAATGAGGTTTCGGTGATATTTTGAAGACTGAAGAAGACCATGCACCAATAAAAAAGCTAACAAATAATATAAAAGTACACCAACAGTGCAATGACATTACTATGAATAAATGGAAGAATAACATTAATAATGGTAACATAAAGCTAACTTAAAAATGAAAATGAACTCACCCTCATGTCATTCCAATCACCTAAAACCTCTGAAAGTTCATCTTCAGGAAACAAAGATTTTTTTAGATGAAATCTGAGAGCTCTCTCATCCTCCAGAGACAGCAAGTGTTTAAAGTCCAAAAAAGAAACCAACAACATTGTCAAACATTCCCCATGAGACTTCAGTAGTTCAACTGCAATCATATGAACACTTTTGTGCGACAAAAAAACAGTAAGTATAACAGTTTGCCATTGTCTTCTCTACTACATCAGGTTAGGGTGCATGTTTAGTAAAGGCAGTACAACATATTGCCATTAGATTCACCAGTTCAACGCAATCTCAAGGCTATTCGTAACATTTTGATTTAGTGGCTAATTCGTATGAATATGTACGGTCTAATTAGTACAATTTAGTACGATTTCCTCATCCCCCAATGACAATTGGGTTTAAGGGCGGGCTTGGGCGTCACGCCTCCTTAAAATCGTACATTTTCGTACGACTGAAAATACTTAATATGCAGGTTCTTCTTGTTTTGTGTGGGTTTCCTTCAGGTGCTCCGGTTTCCCCCACAAGTCCAAAGACTTGCGCTATAGAATTGGCTAAGCTAAAATTGCCCGTAGTGTATAAGTGTGTGTGGGTTAATGAGTGT
Source organism: Danio rerio (assembly GCF_052040795.2). Classification (NCBI taxonomy): domain Eukaryota; kingdom Metazoa; phylum Chordata; class Actinopteri; order Cypriniformes; family Danionidae; genus Danio; species Danio rerio. Next base: position 9,825,671 of record NC_141039.2, read on the forward strand.
GTATGGGTGTTTCCCAGTGATGGTTTGCAGCTAGAAGGGCATCCGTTGCATAAAACAAATACTGGATAAGTTGGCGGTTCATTCCGCTATCCGCTTGTTAAGTGTGACGTCACGCGGAGCGGCTTCCGGGTCCAAGTGCTCTATTCAACTTAATGAGGAGATTCATGAAATGGTAATAATAAACGTTTACAAAGCGATTTAATACTTTCGAAAGTCACGATCGCAATATATAAGTCCATGCCTAATATCCGATGGCCAGAAAGTGATTCATTGTTTTATAAATTGTTAAAATTTTGGTATTTGTTATGCAGCAAGCCCAGAGATTGTTGTGTACACTATGACTTTATGTAAAATTAACTTTAATGTGTGATAGGAATAAAACGCGATCATAAACGAACGATTTCTCCACTCAAATGAATGGCGGCTTGGACCCGGAAACAGTATACGTACGTCACAAACACGTCACCACTTCACAAGCGGATGGCGACCCCAGATTAATAAAGAGACTATCCGAAAAGAAAATGCACGAATGAATGAATGAATGATTACAGTTCAACCTTTGAGTCACATACTGTTATAACAATGTTTTTGATTCATTTTCTGGACTTTAAACGTCTACAATTTCATCTAAAATATAATAAGTTGTGTTCAGAAGTTGAACGAAGGTCTCCAGGGAGTTGAATGACATGAAGTTAATAATTTTCATTTTTGGATTTTTGGGTGAACTAAACCTTCAATAATTTAGCAATCTGCAACACATCCTGGAAATTCACATTATAGTTTAATATAAATTTGGCTAACATTTTACAATAATCGTATTAGTTAATAGTTTATAGATTTACTAACATAAACAAAGAACAAGACATTTATTACAATATTTGTTCATGTTAGTTAACGTTAACGAAAATATCATCATTCATTGTCGTTCATGTTACCTCACAGGGCATTAGCTAATGTTAACAAGCATGAATATGGATTAGAATAATCCATGCGTTAATAAATGCGTTAATAAATGTTGAGCTGTGATTGATAAATTAGTTCATGTTAGTAAACACATTAACTAATGAAACCTTATTGTAAAGTGTGACCTGAAATGGTTTGCTCCGACAGCTCGTCAAATGTGAAGAAATGCTGTTGCTGTAATCATTTACATTCAAGCTATCTGTGATTGAGAAAACCCAATAACCTTTTTATACTGTTTTATCAAACACAGTAAAATTGCTAAACATACCAATAAAATGACGAAGCGTGCCAGAAGAGCCATGTCCACGCCTGTGTGTATGTATGTGTGTGTGTGTTAATGGGATATCGGAGATGATGGTGGAGGGGGTTTAATTGAGGAAGTGCTGGGATATGCAAGCGGCGTGCAGTAATGTGCTTAGTTAAACTCCTCCTCTCATTCGTCCTGACGAAGTGCTGAGACAGAGGCACGGGAATGGGAAAGCAGAGAGCGACGCCGAGCCCTATAATAGATTACCCTATTACTACAGATGCCCTTCGGTAGCCTCTTCACACGGGGAGGGAGTCGAGGTGAACGCAGCTCACAGTCAGGCATCCGGAGAGACTTTCACACCCCAGCGCTCTCTGAGAGAAAAGCCTAACAGCGGTAAAACATATAGATATGCCACAGAAAACAAGCCCTTAATTTATCACCTATACAGACAGCGGGCCCTAAAAACGATGACGCCAAGATGTTTGATTGCATTAAGTGAAGCAAACTATTTTTTTAAGGGAAGTGAAGGGGGAGGGGGTTGTTATTTAAAAAAGGAAGGCTTAAAGGGCCTGTGAAGAGTTTTGTAATGTGCATTTTTTATTCGATGTTTGACGTAATCTCAACTGAAAAATTATGAGAGGGTTGGGAAGCTCCACCCCTTTAAAAAACAGCCAATAGCATTTCATTTAGAGTGGTTGAACCACTCAAGCGCATCAAACGAAAAGCAAATAAAAAGTGTCTTGAAGAGGGCGGGGCATGTCAGATGCTGGAGAGCATTTGATTGGTCAGAAGATTTGACGAGAAAATAAAATATGAGAAGACGTGAAAAAATTGTTAATCGATTCGGGCTAATTTTGTCACTGGCTGCATCTGAAATAGCCTTCTGAGTAGGTACTGCATTTGAATTTGAATTTACTACTCGTCCGTCAGAAAATTATTTTCTATACAGTAAGAATGTGAGCAGTATAAATAGAACTCAGACGTACTACATCCGCCATTTTGTCATAATCACGTGACCTACCCACATCAGTTGTGTTGCTTTACAACAATTCATGAATTCTCTTGCAGGGCATCATGGGATAGTGTAGCGTTTATCGGATGCACACTTCAGAATCTCGTCAGAAGTAGTAGATCATCTGGGTACTTCTTGCATACAGTTTCTCGAATTCTATGAATTTGGACATACTACTCGGCTCGCATACTGATTTTAGCATGCCATATAGTATGGAAGTGTGCGATTTCATACACAGCCACTGTTTTGTTGCCCACTAGCTTATAAGTATCCTGAAAAACGAACAATACTGATACTAACATCTAAAAAACTTTATTTTAATTTCATGGGACCTTTAAATGAGTACGTTTGTGACCAAGTACAAGGACATTGATTGGACCCCTGCATAACCAAAACAATCTCACAGCGATTCGTAACTTGATTTAGTATTCATTTGTACAATCTGGGTTGTACATTTTGGTATGATTTACTCATCCCCAATGCGAGGTTGAGTTTAGGGCTAGGACTGAGGACACGTCTCCTTTGAAAAATCATACATTTTCATACAACTTAAATCATGAATTTGTACAAATTATTACGAAATAGGCTAAAACAATTCCTCGAGATGGCATGATAGAGCCTGACCTGAAGGTAAGTTCGCGGATTTGGACAAGCATACGTTACGTCTAAAATTACACACTCAATCTATTTTCAATTATTTGCACTTAATTTGTAACCACTAAAACAAAATGCCCAACATACTACATGGTTTCTGCTACATTCATTCTTCCATGGCGGGGCGCCATACCAGAATTAATTAGCACCACGGATAAATTACAGCTTCTCATTAAAAACATTCTGTCTTTGTTTTTTATTTTTTAAAGTATAACGGACAGCTAGCGAAGCGCTATGCAGGTAAGATGTTAGAGGCCATAGTCTTTAGCCTCCCTGTTAAAGCAACCAACTGCCATTCAAATCACAGGTTCGATCCCAGCTCGGACCAGTGGGTTACTTGTGGGAGCTCGTCCGGGATGGGAGTCAGGTTTAGGAGGGTGAGTGTAACGGAGGCCAGCTAGCAAAGTCCTATGCAGGTAAACCTCAGTCCTCTGATCTCAAAAGGTGCTCTAGCAACAGATGCTAGAGGCTATGGTCTTTTGCCTTGTTAGAACAAATGACTGCCATGCAAAGAATCGTTGTTTCGATCCCAGTTCGGACCAATGTGTTACTTGTGGGGGCTCGTCTGGGATGTGAGTGAGGTTTAGGGGGGTGAGTGTAACGGAGGCCAGCTAGAAAACTGCTCGGACTGGTGGGTAACATAATACTGAGTTTCCATAATTTTGCTTTATTTATAGATAAAGGTCTACGGTTCTGCATACAATGACAATACCTTTCTGGAGCTTATAGCCGTTTCACTTTAATTCAGGACGCATCAATGACATTCTGTAGGTCCATAAGAGACATTCATAAATATTCCTAACACATTAGATAAATGTTGGAGACATTCTCTTACATAAATGCAAGAGTGCACAAGAAAATCAGTGCTTAAGCAGCGAATATTTGAGCACAAGCAATAAGTTTTGTGCACAAACAGAGGAAATCGGCACACAAGCAAAAAGATTTGTATTAGACATTTGTCATTAAAATAACACCATAGGTAGTTGAAAGATCTGTGTAAAAGGCCTGCCACCACAGCTGGAAAAATCCTGGAGGAAACACTGTACTATGAATGTGTGTAGTAAGTAGGCTTTTGAAGTTACCAAATTATCTTGTTGCAACAACTTGCTGAAGCTTTTATCATGTTTTTTACCTGCAAAAAGATTACCAGGTATAGGTAGAGTTAAAGGTACAGTTCACCCCAAAGTGAAAATTCTGTCATCATTTACTACCCAATCACTTGTTCTAAACCTAAGTTTCTTTCTTCTGTTGTAAACAAAGTAAAACATTTGGAAGAAAGCTGAAAACCTGTAATCATTGACTTCCATAATATTAGCTTTCCCTACTATTGAAGTCAATGGTTGCAGGTTTTCAGCCATCTTCCAAAAATCTTCCTTTGTGTTCAACAGGATGAAGAAACTCATAAAGGTTTGGAACCACTTGAGGGAGAGTAAATAATAAAGTTTCATTTTTGGGTGAACCAACCCTTAAAGCAAGTTACACTACAAATATATAATATCATAATAAATGTGTAGCTACTAGCATATAGCCTTTGCCATCAAAGCACAGTTTGATGATCAGTAATAAAATATTCAACACACATATGCTGTGCTCAAAACAAAACCACACACGCTCAAAAAGGCAAAAGCTACACTTGTGGGTTTACAGATGTTCTGACACTGTGTGGTCATTTGAGGAACTGCATTAGAAGAAGACAGTAAAGACTGGGCTCTTCTTGCATGAAATGATGAAAGAAAGCAAGTGATGTTATACTAATGTTCTTTATAATGAGGAAATTATGATCCATAACAAAACTCAGAAGAACATCCTGATGACTGCAATAGGAAAAAAACACAAACTCATTATGACATGGCATAAATAGTGCATCTATCTATCTATCTATCTATCTATCTATCTATCTATCTATCTATCTATCTATCTATCTATCTATCTATCTGTCTATCTGTCTGTCTGTCTGTCTGTCTGTCTGTCTGTCTGTCTGTCTGTCTGTCTATATCCATATGTCTTTGTAATTCTGTCTATTGGAATTCTCTTGCAATTATCTATAGTTGTTTTATCCATCTATCATTCAACTATAATTCTTATGTAGACAGATCAACTGATTATCATTATTTATTATATCGAGATGAATGTTCATCTTCAATTCTTTCTGTTATAATTCTATTTTTCTGTAATTCTATCAGTTTATCCCATTACAATTCTATCTATGGTTCTATATTGCAAATATGTCCATCATTCTATCATTCTCTTGTAATTAAATCTATCTTGCTTTGTGTAAATCTATTGCAATTTAATTGCAATTATTCATTCATTAATTGAAGGAATGAACTGTTGTATCTATTGTAATTCTATCTTTTACAAGTCTTTCTTTCCTTCTTCTATCTATCGTTCTTTCGCTCTATTTTTATTATCTATCTATCCATCCATCCATCCATCCATCCATCCATCCATCCATCCATCTATCTATCTATCTATCTATCTATCTATCTATCTATCTATCTATCTATCTATCATTTACCATTCTATCTATCCATCCATCCATCCATCCATCCATCCATCCATCCATCCATCCATCCATCTATCTATCTATCTATCTATCTATCTATCTATCTATCTATCTATCTATCTATCTATCTATCTATCTATCTATCTATCTATCTATCTATCTATCCATCCATCCATCCATCCATCCATCTATTTATCTATCTATCTATCTATCTATCTGTCTGTCTGTCTGTCTGTCTATCTATCTATCTATCTATCTATCTATCTATCATTTACCATTCTATCTATCCATCCATCCATCCATCCATCCATCCATCCATCTATCTATCTATCTATCTATCTATCTTTACCATTCTATCTTTACCATTCTATCTATCCATCCATCTATCCATCCATCCATCCATCCATCCATCCATCCATCTATCTATCTATCTATCTATCTATCTATCTATCTATCTATCTATCTATCTATCTATCTGTAGTTTTGTGTATCTTTTATTCTGTAATTCTGTCTATCATATTGTTATTCTGTCTATCATAAATGAAGTACTGGGAGCGTACAGAAGTTTTTGTGAGAACCTCCTTTGAGGCTGCAGTTTCAGTCCCTCAAGGCTTCATTAGGCAGCCACAATTTGCAGTTGATTTGGTTAAGGAGGGACACAGACAATTTAGCCCACTGCTCTTGCTCCTGCAGGGCAGAGAGAACTACAATTGAATTGATTTCATCATATTATCATACAGGAGCCACTGAAGATGGCAAGAGAGAGGCAATCAGCTAATGATCTCAGGGAACAAAATGACAGAAACCACGGCTTGAATCCTGACAAAAGCTGCGGCGTCTGTCAGTGTGCTGCGCTGTGGGGTTTCAGACAAAGTGGAGATTATTATTCCAGCACAGACTGACACATTCCTGCCTATAATAGAGAATTAGTGGCAGCTTTTATACTGATAGCTAACCTTCAATTTTTTTTAGGAAACGGGAGTCTTCTGGTTTATCCTTTTAATATGGTTTTCTTTCTGGCATTGGTTGCTAAAAATGTCATCCGCTGATGCCATTTGAACATTTCATTTTCACACAGCAGGTCAGTAAAGTTCCATGTGAACCCACTCTCGTCGGTTTCTTCCGTCATCTGGCCTTGATAATGAACGTGTTTTATGAATACTGAGATGTTCCATTCTGAAATCTTCATGCTATTTTAATATTTAGCTTTATTAATATGAGCCAGAACAAGTGCTGTACTATGAATATATTACATTTTCCACAGCTTTATATGCGTATTCACCATCAAAACACTAGTCACTGGCCACTTTATTAGGTACACCTTACTAGTCTTACAGTGCATAGATTCAACAAGATACTGGAAGCATTCCTCAGAGCTGTTGGTCTATATTGAAACGATAGCATCATGCAGTTGCAGCAGATTTGTCAGCTGCACATCTATGATGCAAATCTCCAGTTCCACCACATTTTTCCTCCACATCCCAAAGGTGCTCTATTAGATTTGAGTACAAACTCATTGTCATGTTTAAGAAACCAATCTGAAAAGATTTGCGCTTTATCACATGGCACATTGCTGCTGGAAGTAGCCTCAGTTAAATGAGTACACTGGTCATAAAGAGATGGAGAGGGTCAGCAACAATACTGAGGTAGGCTGTGGCGTTGACACGACGCTCAATTGGAACTAAGGGGCCTAAAATGTGCCAAGAAAATATCCCCCACACCATTACAGAAGCCTGAACCATTGATACAAGGTAGGATGGATCCATGTTTTTATGTCGTTAATGCCAAATTTTGAACCTATGATCCAAATGGGGCAGCAGAAATCGAGACTCATCGGACCGTGCAACGTTTATCCAATCTTCTATTGTCCAGTTTTGGTGAGCCTGTGCGAACTGTAGCCTCAGTTTCTTGTTCTTAGCTGACAGGAGTGGCACCCGGTTTGGTCTTCTGCTGCTGTAGCTTATCCACTTTAAGGTTGGACGTGTTGTGCGTTCAGAAACGCTCTTCTGCATACCTCAGTTGTAATGAGTGGTTTTTTGGGTTACTGTTGCCTTTCTATCAGCTGGAACCAGTCTGGCCATTCTCCTCTGACATCAACAAGGCATTTGCGCCCACAGAACTGGATATTTCCCTTTTTCTGTCCATTCTCTGTGAACCCTAGTGATGGTTGTGTGTGAAAATCCCAGTACATCAGCAGTTTCTGTAATACTCAGACCAGCCCGTCTGGCACCAACAACCATGCCACATTCAAAGTCATTGAAATCACCTTTCTTTCCCATTCTGATGCTCAGTTTGAACTGCAGCGCACTGTTTTAATCATGTCTACATGACAATGCATTGAGTTGTTGCAATGTGATCGGCTGATTAGAAATTAGTGTTAACGAGCAGTTGCACAGGTGTACCCAATTAAATGGCTGGTTATTGAGGATGTTTTAAATCATTTATCATAAAAATGGGAATTCCCTTTGAATTCTTTAAAGTCATTTAATGTATTTTGTTTTTATTTTAAAGAAACTGAAGATGAGAAACTGACAGAGTATTGTATCAACAAATTAGAAATACAAAATATTAACATTTTACAAATGCCTCTCCTTTTTTTTTTTTTTAAAAGAATTTATACTATGACAATTTTAATTGAAGTGGCATAATAATATTCACATTTAAAATTGACTTATTTAAATGTACAATTCAATAAAAAGCAGAAAAATACTGTTTCTTCGAAAAATTATTAGCAGCATTTTAAGTCCTGCTGTTTAACCATTTTAGATCATACATAATGTTTGCCAAAACAACATATAATTATTCCCGACTAAACAAGATGCTAAAATCCCAGCTTCAACATTAAAGGGGACATTTACTTAACACATCAAATTGAAAACCACTTAAACTTGTATTTTTCATTGCAGTTTAATATCCTGATAAATGATGGAACATGACAATTTGTACAAAAACTCAAAACGTCATCAGCCCAAACATTTTATTAAGAGTGAGAAAGAGAAACAGAGACAGAGGGTTGAAGGGTGTTTTAAATCAGTTCTTCAGAGCCATTTCCCCATCTTCACCTTATAAGAATCAGCAGCTGTGACTGAATCTGCTCCGTCTCCTCCCTCGCTCACTCTCTTTTTCTCGCTCTCTCCACGGAAGCGTCCAGAATACATCTTAATGCTGCTTCCTTCTGAAGGAACACCCTGGAGAAACGAGATGAAGAGGAGAGGTCATTACCAAAAACAACAGCTAAGCTCATTAACAACAAAAGCATGAATAACACCCCACAATGCCCTCAAACATTTGGGAAGAAGCTCTGCACACTTTTGCACTTTTGAAACGCTCCAATTCTTAGTAAAAACCATGACAAAGAAATTTTAATTCGGCACACAAAATGAACAGTGAGCTTCTGTCAACGTTGGGCTTGTCATTGTTTAAAAGTAATGCTCTGAGACTCATTCAAAGCGGCTGATTCATTTAGAAGGAAGCCAGATACTTATTGCTTCTCAATTGCAAAAACCAAGAGACTTGCATCTTTTTTCCTCTTTTTTTTTCCCTTTTCAGTCTTTATCAGACTGATACACTTCACAATACAAACAAAACTCATCTTAATGTGAATTTCAGCCTATACAATTCTTTTAACTAGTGTATGTTACCAAGTAATGGATGCTTTTTGAAGCTCTGTTCATGCAGCTTTTGGAGTGTGTATCAAATTGGCAAGGTCATGTGATGCAAGTAGATGGAACTGTTGCGTTGTCACCATTTCAAAGCATTTAAAAAAAAAATCAATAGTTCTTGGTGGCAATCTGTGCAATAGCATAAAATCCAAATGAATCACTGAACAGGTGTCAGCTTTCACCTGATCTCAGTTTGGTTTTACGAGACTGAGTTTTAATGAGATTGATATTTAGTTAATTGTGTCCTCGTGGCCCGTTTAGAACTGCCCACCATGTAACAATTTATGAGCCTTGAAAAATGAACAGTACATATTTAATGATATTAGGTAAGCCAATTGCATTTATAAACTCTACTTTCATTTTGAAGTTAACAGTATGTTTGAAAAAGTCAATTACCTTTCGTTTTGGATGAGTTTGTGTGCATTTACACTGTTGACCAGCAGGTGCCCATAGAATGTTTTTTCGAATGCTTCATTCAATTGGTTTAATTGTTTTGAAGCTTTAAAAAGCTTAGTTTCTCACGTTACTACTCTAATATTTAATTTTCACACTAATGTGGTGGAAAATTCCTGAGATAAACAAATTATATTACTGATATTTATGTAACAAACTGAATGAGTGCTGCTCTACTGTCCTCTATTTAGCCGCAATGACTGTATTCGGCAAGTGTTGTGCTCAAGTCTGCATTTGATGCATCCTTGCTATCAAGAACACATCCGGGTCTTCTGTTGGTGGAACTTGAATTTGATGACCACAAAGCAGGAGAACATGAAGCAAGTTTGCTTAAGAGCTCAGTTTGAAACAGGGCCACTGTCCTTATTAACGGATCAATCAATCATTGACTCGTTCAATTTATTCAAAACCCTATTTTTCCAGAGCTGTTCAGTCTCGCAAAAAATATTGTTTGGCCAAGAAGGGTACTGTTTTTGTTAGCACTTAAACAAGATTGAGCTTAAAACATTGGGCTCTAAAATGTTCCATCAGGTAATAAGGCCTCAATGGGTCTCGAAACCAGCTTTTATTTGTTTATTTAAAAAGTGTCAAGTGCAAATAAAAAAAAAAACTACTACTACAATATTATAAATTGTACACTTCTTGAACGAAAACATGCCAAAACTGAAAACTTGAACTTTCTTTAAGCACAAAAACACTCAAGGATTACCGAGATTCAATCATTTAATCTAAAGAAGCATCACAATGACCTAAACAGTTCAAGAGAAAAATGCTGAACCTCTACAACAGACATCCCCAAAAGATTGAAGAACATCATTGAGATAATGAAATTCAGATCTATGACATCAACAAATATAGACTGAATATTGTCAATGGTTTTAAACATATATTTAACTTCACAAACAGGCTTACAAATGGTGCCATACCTAAAATATGACTAAATGATCATTTAAATCCGTCATTATCTGATGCCAGAAGCGGAATAACGTTTATACCAATCACCAACAGCTAATGAATACTGTGTAGCGCAGGGGTCACCAAACTTGTTCCAGGAGGGCCGGTGTCCTGCATATTTTAGCTCCAACCCTAATGGAGCTAATCCCTGCAGGGACACCGGCCCTTCAGGAGCGAGATTGGTGACCCCTGGTGAAGCGCTTTCATTTCAATATGACTGTGTAAATGTTAATCTGTGGCAAAAGCATCACAGATTCTCCAGCATCATAGGCAAAACTCGTGTAAATAGTCACTCAATTCCAGACAAAAGACACAAATAAATCATAGTAATTTAGAGTACGCACTGACTTTCAACTTGAGCCAGTCCACTAAAGACCAATTTATAGCCATACAATTCAACTTCCAAATTGTCTCTTTCAAATTCCAGAGACGCTATTGGTTAAATGCCAGGAAAGCGAAACACGGAAGCAGCTTGAAGCAAAAAGCGCGAGAATGTCTGCCGTCTGGAGGTATAATAAAGTTGATGACGACAACACTGCCATAGCCAACTGTGAGACATGTAAACTTGGGATTGCCTGCCGAGTATTTTAAGTTGAGATGCTATTTGTTTTTATATTAGATTTTATTTAGATTTACTGTTGCACTAAAGTACAAAAGTGTAGAATTTATCTTCTTTATTACTTGATTGTTTAAGCTACCTCACAGAAGTGCTCTGTTTGTTAACAAAGTTGTTGAATATTAAAATAAGCTAAATTAAATAAAATAAAAGAACATGCTGGATCTGTTTCTTCACTTTTTTATGTATTATAGAAGTATCGGATCGGGTTTCAGTATCAGCAGATACTCAAAATGAAATGACTCAGACTCGAACTCGAGGGCAAAACAACCTGATCAGGACATCCCTAGTTTTAAGTGTTTAATGTTGGTTTCAATTAATGCCATTAAAACAAATCATGAAAGAATTTAATATAACAATTTAGATGCTAAAAATGTTTTGCATGCCATTTAAATGTTTGCATAATTTTATTGGAGATTTGATTACATCGATAACAAACAACTGAATTCAATATAGGCTTTTATAAATGTAGTATTGCGAGTTACAGCCATAAAGACAGTGTTGTACTTTACCACTTTGTTATTATGTATGTGTTTGTACTGTAACAGTAATTTAGCTCTATTATACACAGCATATGCTGCAATCGCATCTTTAACAATTTGACTAAAATTGAAACTATAGGCAGAGCCATAAATGGATTAACAGAGAAAGATTTATTTTTCACCACTCAGTTGTACTAAAAGCGTACCAAACTGTCATTTTGTGTACAGCTACAGTCCTAATATTTACCATGCTGTACCGAGTAACACTTAAGAATATTTAACTTAAAAAAAATAACAAAAATCTACAGAACAAAATATATCTGTGGGGATGTCACAGGTCAAAAAATAACTAAATGTGCACAAATCCTGAATACATCAAATTATTATATAGCTGTATCTATTTTCAGTAAAGCTCAAAAAAAATGTAGACAGGGCTTAGACTTAAATCATAAATGCATTAGAGCATTTAATATATTTTTATTAATGTAACTAAAAAAAAACCCTACTGGTGTTTATCTTGAGACAAAAACAAAGGCACCGATATATTTTACAATCAACTAGAAGAACTTTCCCTGATTGAAAGAGCGCAGACTTACAGTTTAGTCTTAAACTTTGTGAGAGAAACCAAGCGATGTTTGCCTGTTTTTTTTTTTTTTTAAATGATAACGTATTCAAAAATAATAAAATAAAAAAAGAAAGAAATCTACTTGTTTTTTGGTGACAACAATTATTTTATGTTCAATCAACTTAAAATTAATATTAAGTTAATTTAATTGATTTGCGTTGAGACGACATGAAGGAATTGTGAGAAACACTATATTGTTTTGTTTATTTACTCACTTTGAATTTTTCCTGTTGTAAATAAAATATATATTTTTAAGAAAGCTGAATACACTATGTCAATGGTTACAAGTTTTTAGATTTCTTCAAAATATCAACTTTTTTTATTCAACAGACGGAAAACTCAAACTGGTTTGAAACAAGAGGGAGTAGATGACGACAACTTTCTTTTCTGCGTGTCCCTTCAATTAAGGTTTATAATTTGATTCATTTTGTTTTCAAAACAGGTCTACATTCCAGTCAAAAGCCAAACGAACCTTCTGTGAGGCGAGCTTTGCCTCCAGTGGGCTGACACAGCACAGTCGAGCAACCGACACAAAGCACCACTGTCTGTGCATGGCTGAACACCGTTGTGATCTTATAACATCCTAGAAAACAAAAGACACACATAATTAACACCATCAATGTCAATGTCGAGTGCAAATACCACAAAACACTGACGCAGGCTCACCTGGACATTTGACATCCATGAAATAAGAGTTGGGGCTCTGTACGAGACGCTTCTTCTTGTGCCTCCTCCTCTCTTCTTCAGGGGTCGGGTGCAGCAAGTCTTTTGCGAGCTATTTACAAAATAACATTACATGCACATGAATAAACTGCAGTGTCCATGAATATTACAATAATACAATGAATGCTCAACTCAGACCGCACTGTTAGCCTTTACAAGCTTATATGGTGACCAAATGTATAATCTAGGAGACAATTTCCTAGATTTAGAAGGGAAATAAAACAAATTCTGTGCAACTTGGATCTGCATGGAGCGGTTTACAGCGAAATAGAAAATGTATCCCTCTCGCACGTATGAACTCAACGTTTTCCAGCTTTTAAGTAATATCTTAATAATGTCAGACAATACAAAACATATAAATGCTTATAAGTGCGTCACGTTAAAGGATAACGTCCATGTTTTCTTCAATGCGCGCCGCCATCTTGATGGAGCGCGAACACACGCTGCCGAACCATTCAAGACTTCGCGCTTGTTTTTACGTTTATCTTTTCGCTCATGAAGTAATGCGCACGTTAATATCTGTAATACATGTTTGTTCGTGAACACGCTTCGGTTTTTAGGTCTTGATGGTTTGTTGTGAGTGTATATTGACTTGTTTTTTGCTCTCTGGTACTCACTGGCATGTTGGCGAAGATTAATCCGCTGCCAGAAAGGAAGTTCCAGGCGGAAGCAGACGAATATCATCGGACGAGCGCGGCGCTGGCGGGAAGTGCGTCATCGGACGTAGAGCGCCGACATGTTGGTAGAGGCGGGTGAGGTCGGTGACAATTCCTAAAAGTGGAAAAATACAAAATAGTTTTAATTTCTGAATCTATTCTTACTTTTGGTTAGGGTTTTTACATGTTAATGCAATGTTTATAATCTAAATTTTGAAGCTTCCAATTAATTTCAGCTTTAAATACAACGAGGAAAACAATCTCAGCCTAGCCAAACTTACTTGTTTAAAGGATGCCCAAATCATTTATAATTTCATTTTATTGTGTTTTTAGTTAGTTTTTTTGTTTTACTTTTGTGTTTTATATACTTTTGTGGTGTTAAACAACTAATTACAAATACTCAAATTACTGTAATTTAGTAGTTTTTCTCTTTTTAAAAGTAGCTTTTAAAATGTTCAACGTTACTTTTACTTTCACTTGAGTACATGTTTAGTGCAGTATCTGTACTTTTACTACATTACTTTCCCTAAACCTGCAGTCACTACTTAAAAAAATCAGTCCTGTTCTGTGTGAATCCTGTCCAATCAAATCGCACATGGAAGGTAAATCACATCATAATGAATTACCTCAAGACATGGGCGCTTTATAATTGCAGCAAACTGTTTGGAAGCATTAAAAGTGTCAATAAAGATGTCCAAAATCATCACACTCATTGACCCAGAGACTGTTTAGATGCATGTCACTGATGAGAAGATGACGGATGTTTACTTTATGATGACTGAATTGACCTTAAACACCCAGCAGGCACAAAATATCAACATGACGTCAGATTGACGTTGTACCCTAACGTCATGGGGATGTTGGATTTTGTTTGAAAATGAAAATCATCTTGATGTCAGAACTTAACTTCAGGCGAACATTAATGTCCAACGTCTAACCTAAAACCGACCCAATATTAATGTCTAATGATGTTACAGCTTCACAATGTGTGGACGTTATCACTATGACGTCTATGAAACGTTTTGGTTGCCAAACCTGACGAATAAATGTCAGTATTTGAACTCAATATGACGTTGGTTTAAGATGTTGGCTCGACGTTGAAATTTGGTCACTTTCCAACACAACCTAAAATATTAACATCTTATGACGTGTGCCTGCTGAGCAATAACAAGATGCACTACAGAATGTTACGTTTACACACACATGCACAAATGACACGTAAACGCATTAGCTTTTAACGGCATAATACTCACTAATCTCGAGTACTTTTGAAAGAGATACTTTTTACTCATACTTTAAGAAATATTTACAACAGATACTTTTACTTTACTTACACTACATTTAGGCAGTAATGGTACTTTTACTTGAGTATGAGTTTCAGTACTCTTTCCACCACTGCCCGTATGACAATTAGCTGTGGCTTTACTACAAAACACGTTGTCTCTTAACTACGAATAACCCATACTTTCAACTATGGTGTCTGAAGTAAAAATATGGTTATAGAAATGGTAAACAATGTTGGGTAAGTTACTTTAAAAAGTAATAGATTACAAATTACAGACTACCACTGGAAAATTGTAGTTTGATAACACTAATAATGTTGGTGAAAGTTACCTTTGAAAGTAATGCAAAACAATCAGGGTGCAAATTACAGGGGGATTTGACCCCCTAATTAGGCTGGCTTGTCAAAGCCAGACTACTGAAATGCTATTTAAACTTATTATTATTTTTTTTTTTTTTTTATTAATCTTCTGAGACTAAATTTCTAACTCTATCTCCTCCTAGAGCTTTTGAGCTATTACCACCAAACTTGCTCCAGACCTCCAAACTATTCTGACTCGTGTTGCTATATCTCCTCAGACTGATCCGACTTTCGGTTTTCCGAAAAACGTCCCGGGACTGTCGGAAAAATCCCATAGGCTTAACATTGGATCAAACTTTGTGAGCTCATAACTCTGCATCAGACTGTCACACAGACTTCTAACTGGGCTCATTTAACTCAGACTATCAAACTGCCAATGACTGATCACCTTTAAACTTTCTAGCCACGCCCTAGCAACCACTTTTGGACCCTAGTAACTGTCCCATAGACTTCTATTCAAAAGACTCTCATTGACTTAACATGGGATCAAACTTTATGAGCTCATAACTCTGCATCAGACTGTCCTACAGACTAATGGCTGAGCTCATTTAACTCCGACTACCAAACTGCCAATTACTGATGAGCTTTTAACTTTCTAGCCACTCCCCTAACTACCACATACTGCACCCTAGCAACTGTCCCGTAGACTTCCATTCAAAAGACTCTCATTGACTTAACATGGGATCAAACTTTGTGAGCTCATAACTCTACATCAGACTGTCATAGAGACTAATGGCTGAGCTCATTTAACTCAGACCACCAAACTGCCAATAACTGATGAGCTTTTAACTTTCTAGCCACACCCCTAACTACCACATACTTCACCCTAGCAACTGTCCTATAGAATGTAATTAGGTGTGCTATCGAATGCTTATAATTCTAACATGCTAATGACATGCCAATCATGCTAGCAACATGCTACTCATATGCTAATCATGCTAATGACATTGTAACTCATACTGGAAACATGCTAATGACATGCTAATTTGTACAAGAATCATGCTAGTAACATGCTAATTCATACTAGACTCATGTTAATAACTGGCCTACATGCATATCTTTGCTTAGCAGTGTCCTATTGACTTGGGGGATGGCTCATCTGACTCAGACAACCAATGAGCATCTCAATATGATAATGAAGCTCACAAGCCACGCCCCCAAATTGATTCCATAGACTTCCATTAAAATAGGCCAAGATGCATATCTTTGCATAGCAGTGTCATAGAGACATGGGGGTTGGTTCATTTGACTTAGACAGCCAACCACATTCAAGTGCACTCTGTAACCTCGCCCATAGCAACAAAACAGAGTACCCTAGCAACCATTCATCAACAGCTATATCTCAGCATCAGAACATCGTAGAGACTTGGAGATTGGCTCGTTTGACTCATGCTAGCAAACGGAACTTCCTAAATGCTACACATGCTAGCAGTGATTAGCTACATGCTAATATTGACTAGCCAAGTACTGTAACTTGCTAGAAATGCTTACTAAGTATAAATGTTTTATCAAGCATGTATGTAAGGCTTGCCTAGTAACCAACCAGGGTACCCTAGCAACTGCCTAGCAACCACCCAAATTACCCTAGCAACCGCCTAGCAACCACCTAGCAACGGCCTAGTAATGCCTTAGTGAGGGCCTAGCGACCACTCAGGACACCCTAGCAACCGCCTAGCAACGCCTTAGCAACCACTCAGAATACCCTAGCAACCACATAGCAACCCCTTAGCAACCACCTAGCAACCACTTGGGACACCTTATCAACCGCCTAGCAACACCTTAGCAACCACCTAGCAACCAGTCAGAACACCCTAGCAACCGCCTAGCAACGCCTTAGCAACCACCAAGCAACCACTCAGGACACCCTAGCAACCACCTAGCAACACCTTAGCAACCACCTAGCAGCCACTCAGGACACCCTAGCAACCGCCTAGCAACGCCTTAGCAACCACTCAGAACACCCTAGCAACCACCTAGCAACACCTTAGCAATCACCTAGCAACCACTTAGGACTCCTTAGCAACCACCTAGCAACACCTTAGCAACCACCTAGCAACCACTCAGAACACCCTAGCAACCACCTAGCAAGACCTTAGCAACCACCTAGCAACCAATCAGAGCACCCTAGCAACTGCCTAGCAACAACCTAGCAACCACTCAGAACACCATAGCAACCACCTAGCAACACCCTAGCAACATCTTAGCAGCCACCTAGCAACCACTCAGGACACCCTAGCAACTGCCTAGCAACGACTTTGCAACCACTCAGAATACCCTAGCAACCACCTAAGCATGCTATGTGACATGCTAATTCATACTAGAATCATGCTAGTAACATGCTAATTCATACTACAATCATGCTAATAACATGCTAATTCATACTAGAATCATGCTAATAACATGCTAATTCATACTAGAATCATGCTAGTAACATGCTAATGCATGCTAGAATCATGCTAATAACAGGCTAATTCACGCTAGATTCATGCTAGTAACATGCTAATTCATACTATAATCATGCTAATAACATGCTAATTCATGCTAGAATCATGCGAGTAACATGCTAATTCATGCTAGAATCATTCTAGTAACATGCTAATTCATACTAGAATCATGCTAATTCATGCTAGAATCATGCTAATAACCTGCTAATTCATACTAGAATCATGCTAGTAACAGGCTAATTCATGCTAGAATCATGCTAGTAACATGCTAATTCATGCTAGAATCATACTAGTAACATGCTAATTCATGTTAGAATCATGCTAGTAACATGCTAATTCATGCTAGAATCATGCTAGTAGCATGCTAATTTATGCTAGAATCATGCTAGTGACATGCTAATTTATTCTAGAATCATGCTAGTAACATGCTAATTCATGCTAGAAGAATGCTAATAACATGCTAATTTATACTAGAATCATGCTAATAAAATGCTAATTTGTACTACACTCATGCTAATAACATGCTAATCCATGCTAGAATCATGCTAATTCATGCTAGAATCATGCTAATAACATGCTACTTATACTTTTTCAAACTGTTTTTAAACTAAATAAACTATTACCAACAGGCTTTGTCAAGCCAGCCTCAAAGTTTGTCTCGACGAACTTTACTGTCTAGTTAACGCTTGATATACATCTGATCCCCCCTATAACAGTTCAAACCGCTGTGAATGCATAATCGCACCAATCAGTCTATTCGAGAAACAAGCCTGAAATTGGCAGATCTACAGCCCCGATAGACAAAGACTTCACAAAACCCTATAGACTTTCAGGTTCACAAGACTTTTTCTTGTAAAATGAGTTTTATCAACATTTAGCCTGAAATAAAGTCAAATTAGATGGATAGTTTGTAGTTTAACCTGCAGTAAGATCTGAAATAGGTAATCTGAAAGGCTAAAAACTTAAGATTTATCTTTAAACTAGACCTAACTAAAAATAATCACATACATGACTGAAGCATATATTACACAAACTAACCAAAACAGTTGATCGTCAATGTATAATTCGCACACTGATTGCAATATTGAGTTACTCTAGTTGCTTTACTCAGTTACCTTTTATGTTAAGTATAATGCGTTGCACTACTTTTGAGTTACTTTTCCTTACCTGGCTGAGGCTTGATTTCTTTCAGATCTTGCAGGGTTTTTTCTTCTTCTTCTTTTTTTTTTTTAAATACAGGAGTTCTGCATTAGAGGAAACGTTTTGTCCGTTCAATGGCTAATTTATACGAAATCGTACGAGTTCAGTCAAACGAAAATGTACGATTTAAAAAAGGAGGCGTGGCACCTAACCCCACCCCTAACCCCAACCGTCATTGGGTGATGAGAAAATCGTACTAAATTGTACGAATTACATCGTACGAATTCATATGAATTAGCCTCTAAATCAAAAAGTTGCGAATTGCCGTGAGATTGTGTTGGTATAACCTACACTTTTATTTACCTTAAAAAAAAACACATCTAAAAATTATATAGGATATTGTTGTCTTCTGTGAACTTCCAGAGCTCTACATGCCGTATATACAGATTAATGAAACTTAAAGCAATGTGTTTGCTGCTTTTGTACTTTTTGCTTTGTTAGTGAAGTGTTTCCACAGTATTTCCATTTGTTAAAAGTAATGAACACATTTTCTCATCTCAAATTCAAATCAGCAATTTACTTCATAAAAGCTAATTAATTAAATAAAAAAGTAACTCGCGTGAATAACTTCAATATTATTACTTATTTTGTTAAAGTAATGCGTTATTTCGAAAAGTAATATTATTACGTAACTTGTGTAACTCGTAATGCGCTAATTACTAATTATTTCATGTAAAAAGTAATCAAATTACTTTAATTTTACGTTACTTTTAAAAGATATAAAAGCTATTGAATATTTAATAGGTACTGAATCTGCAAAAAAACTTGACTGCGACCCCTGATAAAGAAGTGAAGAGGCTGAAAGAAAGTGAGTAAACCCATTAATTAACTGTATTTGTATTATCTATTATTAGTGTGTATTTGTTTGTTTGTAAATTCCCGTGTGATTTTTGTAATGTTTGTTAAGGGTGCAGTCACGTACTCTCCTGAAATGTTGCATATGTATCAAATTAATGGACACATTTTGTTCATCACTTTTATTAATTTAATTTTAACGATTCTAACACTAGTATAGATTGTCTTCCAAAAGGTATTGACAAGAATTTCTTGGGGCCTCAGCCAGATATGCAAAGCGATTTAAAATGCTTGCTTTGTAATGTATATCATAAATATTTAACTTTGTTATTGATTCCAAATTAATAACAATAAAATGTAAACACATTAACTAAATAGTAAAAAAAATGTAAAGATTTAAAAAAAAAAAAAAAAACTGAAAATCATAAGAAGCTAGGCATCTTAGTTATAGTTACGCTTTTTATTATTATGTTCATTGTATTGGCCTAATAAAGTACAGCAGCATTACTATTCAATACCATGATGTTTTTCTAAGGGCTGTTATACATTCTTAAGTACCCTAAATTAATTCCTTTACATCTTAAACTGTTTCAAGGAAGAAAAAAATAGCATGAAATGTAAGCTGCAGCAGGAGATGAGGAGGGTCTTCAGCTTTATATATATGGCCTTCTACCATCCAGATCCCACCAGGAGGTGAAATCAAGCCTGTTGACTTCCAGCTAATAATGAGAGACAAGTGTGTGCAGATGTGCTGATCTAGAGACCGCAGACATTGACATCTGCTTCACTGCAGCAGCTTCTGATCAGCAGTCCACACTTTATCTGCAGGGTGTGAAGGGCAGTTCATCTACAGGAGAAATACGGCAAGCTGTTTCATCATTTAATCTATAAACCTAATTTTAGATACTAGTTCTATTTACACTAGTATTTTTTATTAACTACACTGTAAAAAAAATCTGTTCATTAACAGTTTCCGTATTTTGAGATTTTCTGTTTATTTACAGTTTGACATTGATCTCTGTTCTGTCAATGATGTGGAAAATTCAACTTTTTAAAGGGTCACGAAACACCAAAACACATTTTTGAGCTGTTGACAGTCGTATATGTGTCCCACACTGCTATAAACACTATTAGGACACATATATTCCACTAAAAAGGGAAAATTGGTTGTTTTTGCGTTATTTCAAGCAAATTCGTAATTCCGGTTTAAAACTAATGTTTAAAGCTGCGTCACGGCCATGAGATCTTAGCGTGTATTCCAGCATGTAAACTGGACGTCTGTACCTGGGAGTACCTTGTGACGTCCCAGAATGTGCTGCATTCATTTATGAGTAAGACTTGGTTCAAACCAATCAGCGTGCTCTATTGTGTGTGCAGTGCAACCTAATTAATATGCATGAGCTTCGAAGACTGTTTTTACCAGTTACAGTGTTCAGACGGCAGAGAGACGCCACGTTGTGTTGCCAAAACAAGGGGGAGAACAGGAATTGTTTGGAGATACGAGTCGTCAGTGTTGCTTTTATAATTTGCTGCAGTGAAGGGTTTGTTTTCATTTTCCCTCTATGAGAGCGTATTCTGTGACAGGATTAAGACACACGGCTTTCTGACACTACCTACCGAGTGCATCTAAGTTACAGAGAAATGCTAGGGGGTTTTTTTCCTCTCATTCGCCGTGCGGTAACATTGCATGAAAAATACACGCTTCCAGCAGTTCCTCAAATCAAATATCTTGTTTGTCACAAGCGGCATGAATGAAATTCCCGAATTAAAGAGCCAAACTGCAGTTAAAGTTCACCATTTAATAATTTGGCAAATAATTCGATTACTGATATCCCTGTAAACACAGTCACTGTCTTTCTCCCCTGCATCTGTGTGTTTGTTTTGCCTCTGTGAAAATCAGTGTGTGCCCAAACCGACACTCCCATTTTTATGAAAATTTTTACGGACCTTCCCTCTTTTTTTTCTCCTCTGACACTCCCCTCTTAACAGAGCTGGACACGCCCACTTTCCTGACTTTTTTCAAAGAAGCGGTGTGAAAAAACCCTGCTGAAACTGGGGGCTTTCATGGCCCTTTAACAAAGTGACTTTTATAGACATTTTAGAAGTTTGAAGTAATATATTATATATAAGAAATTATATACAAAGAAATAAGGCTGTAAAATGACAGAAAATGTGCTTGCAGTTTATTACAAGGTTTTTGTAAAATACAACACCACAGACGAGACAATATACCACTAAACTATTAAAATGTTAATAAAATCAACTTTTGTTTTTACCTTTTCAAGGTTAAAATTTGTTGGAAGAAAGATTGAGCACCCATAATGCAACTCAAAAGCATAAAAAATAGGGAAGGATAAAATAAAAACATGAATTACAGAATATGGAAAACTATTAAATTACGGATTTTTTTTTTACTGTGTACTAATGCATATTTTAAAAGAAAATAATAAAGAAGATTCTCTGTAACGTGTTACTAGTAACATTTTTAATAAGTACAATATATTTACTACAAGTACCTAATGGATAATACAAGTATCTAATAGTAAGTACCAGTATAGTGAATAAGTGCTGGTATGAGATGAATACATAGTATTTACTAGTACAAAATGTACTAGTAAACAAAAAACAAGCAAATGAATAACTAGTGCTTTATGGAAAACATACTAGTATGTAAAAATATGTACAAGTAACAAAAATAGGCTAAAACAGCTTGCCACAATCTACTGATAGTATCCTGCTGGCTGCATGCCTTGAGAAACAGTATTGGGTTAAAAATAAATAAGGAGCTCTTATTATGGTCTGATAATCTTCAGCATAAATCACTGGATTTATTCAAAACAGCCAGGGTTAAGTGGGCCAGGTGTGTTTTATCAGATAAGAGCACATTGTGCTCAGGTAATTTATACAGGCCGTCTTGCTTTGGCAGTAATCTTTGAAAGATCTCTAGTAGCCTTACTTGTGGGGAAGATTTAGCTTAAATGCTAGGGGCTCTGAGTGTGTAAAAGACAGCTTGATCAATGCCTGCCTATCAGAAGACCTAAGAACCTTATTTCAGAGAGACGTTACCAGCTGCATCACTCCAGCAAACTCCAGCAATACTAAGATCAAGCTCATAATATGCATAACACACATCTTTAGTTTGCAACATTATGCATTCCTTAAGAAATAGTATATTTATTCAAAGGGACTTGTTTACTTTAATACCTTTGGTGAATTATGCATATACGCCTTTGGGGTTATGCATAACAAACTTGTGCATTCTGTGTATCAGATGTATTTACTTTAGGGTTTTTATGTATATGGAGCGAAGATAAGCATATGTAAATCTCATAAGCAGATAAATAACAGAAATCTTGGATTTTACAATACATGAAAACAGCAGTTCATGCTGTTAAGTTTATAATATATGGTTTTAAAACAAATACATTTGTATAAATTACACTACACTAGTTTGTGAATTTTCATGGTGTAACTAGCTTAACTAAAAAAAAATATTGCATTTGTTGCTTAAGATGCTTAAAATGGCTTAAGTTTGTTAATGCGATGTTCAATATAAAGGTTATTTATTTGTGAAAACCTGAAACAGATATTAAATTAATGTTATTTGGCTGTTTATGGACGGTTATTGTGCAGGGCAGGTCATTTATTACTTATTTAAAAAATAAAAAAGCCCACAATTGCTTCTGCTACCACAGCACATTATACATACATACATTTTCTTTTAGGGTTAGTCCCTTTATTAATCTGGGGTCACCACAGCGGAATGAACCACCAACTTATCCAGCACAAGTTTTATGCAGCGGATGCCCTTCCAGCTGCAACACATCTCTGAGGAACACACATACACTCTCATTCACACACATACACAAAGGACAATTTAGCCTACCCAGTTTACCTGCACCACATGTCTTTGGACTTGTGGGGGTAACAGGAGCACCCAGAGAAAACCTAAACGAATGCGGGGAGAACATGCAAACTCCACACAGAAATGCCAACTGACCCAGCTAAGGCTCGAACCAGCAACCTTCTTGCTGTGAGGTGACAGTACTACTTACTGTGCCACTGGTGGACATACGAAGCCAGCTCAGTCAAAATCGAGCAATCGAGGGGTATATTCATGTAAGCTTCCCTCGTTCATTTATTGAAGTGGAACACGCTTTCTAATGGCCTCAAGAGAAGTTGTTACGTCTATATGATGTTATACAGTTTAGGGACTGATGTTTTGGTTTTGCTGGTTTTGTTTTGCGTTTATAGGATGCGCGGGTTGCCTGTGTTGGATATCAATCATTCGCGACACAGACTGACCAGCCTGATCTCACAAGAAAACGTAAGTATTTTACGTTTTGCCAGTTTAGTGGCTAATTCGAACGAATTCGTACGAGTTCAGTCGTACGAAAAGGTACGATTTTAAAAAGGAGGCGTGGCACCTGACCCCACCCCTAACCCCAACCGTCATTGGGGGATAAGCAAATCGTACTAAATTGTACGAATTAGATCGTACGAATTCATACGAATTAGCCACTAAATGAAAAAGTTACGAATTGCCGTGAGATTGTGTTGGACTGACATGCGATCACGAAATTGAGAGGCGGGACACTATATAAGGAAAATGTCGCATCAGTTTGGTATAGCTGGCATTTTGTGTGAACGTGAGCGGTGTTTGACATTGTTTTATATGCGTGTTCCTTCCCCTTTTGCTTTGATCTATTGTTGTTTGTTTAACTTTTAACTTGTTGATGTTCTTTGTTTGTCTTGCAATATTGAAAAGTTTTGGTTTCAAACTCTTTCGAGAACTGGAGTGTGCACATCAGGGGTGCTCAATCCTGTTCCTGGAGATCTACCTTCTTACAGAGTACAGCTCCAGCCCTGATCAAACACACCTGAACCAACTAATTAGGACCTGAACGGCACTGGATAATTACAGACAGGTGTGTTTGATAATGGTTGCAACTGAAATCTGCAGGAAGGTTGATCTCCAGAAACAGGGTTGAGCACCCCTGGTGTACATCATATACCACACCAGTAAGTTTTGCTTCGGAAAAAGAGAGTAGGTGAGATTCAATGTCTCAGACATTGAAGGTTTACTTTTTGTATTTTGTTTTGTAGTTCTAGGGGAAAAGTTAAATAGATTAGTTTGTCGATTTTTGTTTCATTATTTTCTTTTGTTTAGCACGGTCCCGTTCCCTTTGTCCTCCTTATGTCTGTTAAACTTGATTTATTTTATAAAATCGCTGTTCTTAATTCTTATAACTACTTTTGCGTGAAACTTTATTTTTCTATAAGCATTTAAACATCCACAGCTTGTTCATAATAAAAATGTTCACCTAAAGAGCACTTTTGTGTCTTGTTGTTCCCTGTCTATTTTAAATGGCAGCAATAATTAAAACTGGCTTAATGTTTTCCTTTTCCTTCCCCTTCGTCCATTAAAAAGCAATGGAAAGAATGTAACATTAAAGGGGGCTCGTCCGGGATATATCTATTTATTCCCGTAGTTTACCGGTTGTGATATTGCAGCTATTTTACAGTAGAAGAGGTAATTAGCAGATGGTTTCAGGAATTATTCAGGATGGCAACCTTTGATCTGAAACAGTTTATAGAAAATCCTACTATAGACCAGTTGACTGTGTGGGAAAGATGATTTGTTGGCAGTTGTGAATTGTTTTCAGATCAATGCGAGTAGGCAGTCTTTAAAAAAAAAAAGAAATAAAGAATATAGTGTGTGATCGTCTTGTAGAGATGAATGTGCTTGTTTGTTTGTTGTGCAAGTGTCTAAAAGTGGACTGGAACGCAGGTCTGGTCTAGATGTATGATTCTCACGAACCATACAAGAGGTTGAGGGTTCAAATCCTGGACAAGCCCAGAGTTTTAGCTCAAAATCTAACAACCGCAGAATTGTTTCTCATTACTCATCTACTCACGTACTGCAGCCCACAGCGCCTGTCAGCCATAGCAACTGTAGCAGTGTTCCAAATCTCCAACCAAATGCTTCATGTGCTTATGTGTCTTCTTCAGAAACAGCAGATAACCCCAGCAGCAGGATTTGCTCTTTGCATTTTTTTAACCTTTCACAGGGAAGTGTTTGCTCTACAAGATGTGTATATGCAAAAAAAGCCAGGACAAAAGAAAGTTACACGGGTGCAAAGATTTCCCGATCATTCAATAATTTGGCCATACCTCTATAACAACTTTATTAGCATTGTATTAATTTCTGGCATAACACAGACATCATTTCCTGTTTAAAATGACTTGCGATGAATGTAAGTCATCTGCCAATTGTTCGTCACTGCATAATGCATCGAGTTTTTATAAAATCCTTTTGTGTTTCATCCAGTTATACGTTGGACTGGCGAGATCAGATGTCAGTTATTGTTAATCTGCTCCTCCTGATAGGTGGAGGTGGAAATTGCTCCGTACGGATCCACAACGGTTTGAGCACAACGCACGATGGTGCCAAACAAGAACAGGCAGAGGAGAAAAAGAAAGAAGAGGGCAAAACCCAAATCCACATCGACCTCCACCCATGCCGGTGGCTCAGGCTGGTCCATCTGCCAATCTCCAAGGTGGCTCGTGCTAAGAAAAAGATCCACCAGAGCTTTTCAATTAAAGTCCACTCCAAACCTAGACGGATCATTCTCCCACAAAAGTAATTGAGATGTTATCCACCCTACCTGTGTTATTATTTCCTTGAAATCGTGTCAAAATCCTTTGGTGGAACTGGGACAGAGTGCAATAGTGATCCCTCTGGCAAGTTTGACGGTTTCTTTGTTTTTGTTTTGATAGGAGATCTTCGGTGTATCCTTGCCAATTGGAAGTGGAGTGCAGAATAAAGCACCATCACCCTGATTAAGAAGGAACATCATTATCAAATTAAAGCTGTAACACCATACAGGTAACTTAATATTTGTCGTCCACATTTGATGTCAGATTAATTAAGGCATGATTGAACGCTATATGAATTATAAATCAACTGAAATATGAATAAACTTGACTGGCCGTCAGTTTGTGGCATTAGTTCATAAACAAACAACAGAAAGACGGCATATGGGTGCTAAAGGGTATGATATCTTCTGAAATAAGATGTGCAAATATCAGCTTTTGACAAAACTACATTTATTATCTCAACAAAAGTGTTTTTTTTTGTGAAAACGGTTATGTCAAGCAAGAGAAATTGTGCTCCTTTGAGGCACATGGTCATTTTTGTAATTGGATTGATTAGTATCTATTGATTTAGGGGCATTTACACAACACCATTTTTTATTAAATCTGAAAACAGTGCATTGGCATGGCAATCAGATGAATTTTTAAATTTTGTGGGAAATGTGTGAACATTGTAATCTGTACACAAAACCTTTGAAAATGCAAATGAATCAACAACATAATTGTCTTGTAAATAGGTAACTAATTATAACATACATTTCTCTCACATGATGAAGGAAATATTAAAAAATAAAAGTTTTTGTTTTCACGCGAACCTCATTTTTTATAGTGTTAAGAAAAAAAATGTAATCTAAAGAATCTTTTTTCTCTGTGTAAAGAACTTTTACAGTTTATGTTTGAATTTCTTCACAGAACCATCAATGGAAATAAAGAACCTTTATTTTCTTATTTTAAGAAGGTAAATGTAATGACTCCATTAAAATTGGCAAACTCTCTAATTCCTTAAAAATTCCCCTACACACCTATAACATTCATCACTATTCTTGACATCAGGGCAGGCTCAGATTAAGAACTCAGATGGCTCTGGGCACATTGTCTTGTAAGGCCCCCTACCCAACCGCAACCCTATAGTTGAATTAAAAAAAAGAAAAATATTTTTAAATAAAATGAATGTGTATACACACACACACACACACACACACACACAATTAGCCCCTTTAAGCAAAAAAAATATATAAAATTCGATCTACAGAACAAACCATCGTTGTACAATAACTTGTCTAATTACCCTAACCTGCCAAGTTAGCCTAATTAACCTAGTTAAGCCTCTAGATGTCACTTTAAGCTGTGTAGCTGTCTTGAAAAATATCAAGTAAAATATTATTTACTGTCATCATGACAAAGATAAAATAAATCAGTTATTAGAAATGAGTTATAAAAATTGTTATGTTTAGAAATGTGTTGAAAAAATATTCCCTCCGTTAAACAGAAACTGGAAAAAATAAACAGGGGGGGGCGAATAATTCAGGGGGGCAAATAATTCTGATTTCAACTATATATATATATATATATATATGCGTAGATTTAACATTTTTCAAAGCATTGAAAAAAATACTAATAAAACTAGTGAAAATGTATGTTTTTTAGTATACTTGTTCAAGTATAAACTTATAAAGCATATTATTGGCATGGCATATAACATACAATGCTTCTCCAGTCCAGTTCTATGGGTCTGAGTCTTTCATAATACACACATTTATCAATAATTTACTGTCTCTCTCCTCCTCTTTCTGTATTTTCTCTACTCTCCTCGTGATGAAGAGTAGGCAAACAGCATAGATCACTTTAATTATAAACCTAATGTTGCTAACATTTACCACCAGGTGGAAAATAACTGTTTATAGACTATAATCACTATTTAGATGGTGTTACACATATGAAATAGGCTAACGTTAGCATTATTAAATACCCACGAGGCACTTGTGACTTAATATCACATTTGCATTCTTTTTTTAAAATGTTTCTTTCCTATTAAAAATAAATATATTTCCAATCTGATATGTAATGGGGAGAGAAAAATTAGCATGAGTACAGCAGAAGGTGGATTTGAACCAGGTTGATGATCGATCGCGTCAAAAGATGTTGCTGTGCGCTTTACGAGGGACGCCACTCATGCTGTAATCCTGCTTCGCTCTGTACTTGTGTTGGCCCAGGTCAATCAGGCATTGATGATTGTAAACCGTGACTATAGCTTATTTCCAACTAGGCGCGCTATTTACAGTTAGCCGAAAAAGACACTCCGAAATGTACATTTTTTTCCTCTCCTCACAGGGGCCCCGAGTGCACATGGCTTAGTTTTTGCAATGACTTAATTATTTTATATTCAATTCACTTTAATGTGTAAAAACTCAGTTAACTTAATTCCTTCATGTTGCCCCAGCACAAATCAAGTGTTGAACCCAGTATTTTTACAGCGTAACAAATTGTTGAGATAGAGTGCAGGAAAGCTTAAATTCTGTGTGTGTGTGTATTTGTTTGTGTGAGAGAGAGAGAGTTTACACTGATATGACATTTAATGTATTAAATGTGCACCGTTCATCATTTCAGCTAGCTTTAAGTTTAATAGAATAACATCAAAAACTATGGTAATTATGTTTTATTTAACTAGACAAAATATATTTGTTTAATATTTGTTTGTTCAAACAAATGAGTTGAAACAACAATTGCAGAGATTTCGCTGAGACAGCTTAATTGTTTTATGTTCAATCCACTTAAATTGCCAAGTTAACTTAATTTGTGTCTAGACAACAGAAATAAATTGTGTAGACCCCTGCATTTTTTTAACAGTGTAATACTGTATTTCTTATAATAACTGACAGATTCCAACCAAAATAAATCAATTAAAATAAATTACAGTCACACGAAGTGGGAATTAACAGGAGTTATTCTTCTGGCATTGGGATGGGACCGTATATTACCCAAAGTTTATGTTTGTTTGTTTTTTCAACCCAGGCTCATAAATCCCAGAAGGTACGTTTTTTTGTGATTTTTGTTAACGCCAGTCCGCTGTGTATGCTTTCTTATTTCTCATTCTCAAACAGCACCTGCTGTTCTCACGTAAATCCACCAGAGGCTGCTGTCGACTGACTGACCGATCAACTGACCCACCCTCCTTCTTTTTAAAACCCAACCAATAGTGTTTTCAAAAGTACCGATTGACACACCCATTCACTACCCTAAAGCCAACCGACAGTTTTAAAAAGTGATCCAGAAAAAGAAAAACCCTCGCAGCAGCCTGATTTTTACCACGTTTTCAGATTTTACCACATTCTCACGCTGTTATTTACTTGTTTATCGTATTTTTTTAGCTTTTGTTTTACCTCCTTTCTAGAAGCTTTTGTCACCAGACTCAAACTCCGTTGTCACTGTCAACTCTGCTCCACGCCACAAGTCCGCTGACATACATGGCTAGCCACTGGACAAACTGGTAACAGTGGGAAAGCCGTCCACACGGATGTAAGCGGTCAGCTGCTAGCACGAAAAGGAACAGCGTCACACCACCCTGTACCGTTCATTTTTAAGGATGAAATGCAGCCATATCTACCTCTGGCTACATAATTCGCAATCTCCAGATATGTATACAGGGCTACGTTTTCAGAATGAGCCCATGTTGGGTTTTTTTGGGGTAGTGGGACAGGGAGAGATCTAAAAACACACTCCTGTGTCACCCTCTAGCTTCCACTCAATTACCTATTTTCACTTTCACCTCTCACAGACTTTCAGCTGAATCTCATTAGCCATGCTAACCTCTACACGATACACATCTCTGCCATCTGACAATCTTTCAGTCAAACATCTCGGCTCTTCAATCACCCCAGCTCCACCTCCATCAAACCTGGCGTTTTGCATATTTGCAACCTCCTCCTGGCACCCAAGCCGTTATGAATAGTTTAACAGGAGTTGAATGACACTGGGTTTAGTCTGGCCGAGGATCAAGCTTTGCCCTGTACTGGTTTTAAATGTGCTCCGTAACTCAAGCAGGCCTCCAACCCAAAAAAGGTAAAGACTCCCCCAGGAGAAAGGAGCGGGACAGAAGAGCGATGACGAGAACGGAAAGACAATACACGACTGCAATCAAGTTGGCCACCAGGGGCAGCGTGAAGGGAAATGGAGTCAATGCAGGGAGGCGACAGCGTTAATTTGATTGGACACCAAGCCAGAAAACTGATAGATGTAGTAAAGATATCACCCTCTCCAGTTGACTGATGGATTCTACTCTTACATTCAGGAGAAAAGAGGAAAGATGGAGGAAACATTGGAGTGATGGGCGATTTCCAAAAGCGCTGATGAATAATGAACAGTCCCAAAGAGATTTAATTAGGGTAACTGAATAAAGCTTAGCCAATGCACAAGTATTCTGGTGCCCCACTGAGGGAGATCTCATTTCAGGCACTACAGACTCGTTTAAAGAATTACGTCCACCCCAGCCGTTTTGGAATAACTTACTGGTACAGTGAAACTTTACTTTGATAGTTCTCAGTTTTGTTGACTAAAGTTTGCATTGCAACTACATGCCCGTTTATTTTCAGTTGAGTATTAGTAGACTGTCTGCTTAATATCTGTTTAATAACAGACTTTAACTGATAAGAAACTTTGCAAGTACATGTAAAACTGACACTAACCCTAACCTAACAGTCTACTTGTATTCTAATCATAATTAGTTGGCATGTAGATGCAATGTAACCTACTGTAAATTCAACAAAATGTGTTAAAGGCACCATCAAAATAAAATGATACCAACTTATGGACTGGAATTAAAACATATTAAAAGTTCATATATATATATATATATATATATATATATATATATATATATATATATATATATATATATATATACATTTATTTATATATATATTGTATCCATTTCTCAGTGAATATTGCCAATGTATTTAACAGATATATTTATTAAAATAATATTTTAGTCACCAAACATTTAGATATGGAAAGATAACACAATTAAATACAAGCTAAATATTACAAAAAAAAAGTACAACCTAAAACAATTCAACTAAATCTTTCTCTCTTTTTTTTTTTTTTTTTTGCTTCTCTTGATTTTTCCTCTTTTTTAAATTTGTATTTCATATTTTTCTATAACATAAATTTGGCTCTACTAGTTTTTGGACCGTTATCGTAAGTAATTTTGTTAGATGAGCTCCAGATTTGGCTTCAGTACTGACTAATATAATGTAGCTGCACAAATATCATATTGTATAGCTTACTATTAAAAATATGAATTAAAAAAACTGATTTGTGAAGGGTGTACTTATATATGCTGAGCACTGTATATTCTAATGATAATTAGTTGGCATGTAGATGCAGTGTAACTTAAATTCAACAGAATGTGTTTAAGGCACCATCAAAAGTGACACCAACTAACGGATTGGAATAAACAGATATGAAAACAGTGCATTATTGATCCGTTGAATATACATTTCAGGTAATTATAGAAATCTATGTACATTCACAGTTGAAGTCAGAATTTTTAAACCCCCTCTAAATTTTATTTTTTTATATATATATTTTCTAAATAATCTAACAGAGCAAGGAAAGTTTCACAGTATGTCTGATAATATTTTGTCTTCCAAAGAAAGTCTTATTTGTTTTACTTTGGATAGAATAAAAGCAGTTTTTAATAAAAAAAATAAGAAAAAACATTTTAAGGTCAAAATTATTAGCGTCTATATATTTTTTTTGATAGTCTACAGAATAAACCATCGTTATACAATAACTTGCCTAGTTAACCTAATAAGCTTTTAAATGTCACTTTAAGCTTTATAGAAGTGTCTTGAAAAATATCTAGTCAAATATTATCTAGTCATCATGGAAAATATAAAATAAGTCAGTTATTAGAGATGAGTTATTATGAATTATTATTATGAATATTATGAATTATTATGTTTAGAAATGTGTTGAAAAAATCTTCGTTAAACAGAAACTGGGGAATAAATTAAAGGGGGGGGATGGGGGGGGCAAAAAATTCAGGGGGGCTAATAATTCTGACTTCAACTGTATATATACTTTTTTATTTTAAATGCTTACATTACATTTGAAATACAAACAATATTTCTCAAAATTGCACACATATACACACACACACACACACACACACATACACATATATATATATATATCATTTTTATAAGTAATCAAAAGGTTTTAAATACATAAAAATACAAATGTAATATATAAATTATAATAATAAAATATAAATAT
The DNA here is from genome assembly GCF_052040795.2 of Danio rerio. NCBI lineage: Eukaryota > Metazoa > Chordata > Actinopteri > Cypriniformes > Danionidae > Danio > Danio rerio. The sequence continues at coordinate 9,858,241 of NC_141039.2, forward strand.
AAAACATAAAAAAAAAACATTAAAAAAAATAAAATACATAAAAAATACCAAGATTCTGGATAAGAACTGTCCATTCCTACTGATTTTCCTGAAAAAAGCACAACATTTTAATAAAAAAACAAAGCTTGAAAATCATCTTTGAATTAGATCAGGGCTAAATGTTCTGCAGATGAATACATGCGTATGTACAGTGTAAATATGATTAATAATTACATTTATTTGTATTACTTCTACAATATAATTAACAGAATTTTTGTTGATATAAATTATATCTACATTAAACTCGTATCTACGTGTACTCCATATAGTATAAGGTGTTTGTGTGTGTGTGTGTTAAATAATCAATAAAAAAGGTTGTTGATCAGCAAATAAAATGATTTCTGAAAGATCATCTAACACTGAAATTTTATACCCCCCCCCCCCCCAAATATTCACCTATAGAGATAATATATTATCAAATATGAAATGTGGTTTTAAAATATGTCACAATATTACTGTATTTCCACCAAATAAATGCCTTCATGACCATAAGAAACAAAACAATCATGACAACTTTGACTATTTGACATAAAACATTCCTTATTTTCATAACAAGTAAATCTGAAAAGATTGATCTATAATTATTTCCTCAATAAAGCCCACAGTTAATCATGTTTTGTTTTTCATATAAATGAAGCCGCTCGAATTGAATAATCATGTGTTATCTAAAACTAATATTGTGCACTCACCTGTTTCACACGTGCCATCCCATTCTCCTCAGACGCCGAACAAACCCTATTTACATAAAGGACAAACAGGCTAGCGGATGATTAAAGTGACCTGCAGGCCAGAGAGAGCTGATCGGATCTGCAGCAGAACTCAACTCGAGCCGCTCTCACCTTTATGTGTGTGGAGGCAGAAAAAGACACACGCCGCATTAGCATACCGGACCAATTACTGGCAGTATGTGATCACGCTAATTGCCGACCCCGGATCAGGTTTCAGCCCATAACCCTACATTAAGGTTAAGAGTCATAGCGTGGTCGGTAACCGATCTGAGATATTAAAGTGGCAGTTAAGCGAAATGTGGATCAAGCTTCATTACACAGGGGAGAGTCGGGTGAACGCGCTGGCAAGGAGGAGAGACACTAATATTTTAGATTGTTGTCGTACATTCCAGAAATATTTAATAATAATAATAATAATAATAATAATAATAATAATAATAATAATAATAATAATAATTAAAATGGGAGACATATTTTAATAAAAGCTTCTTTAAATTCTTTTTAAGTTTAGCTTGTTTAGTATCAGAGAAGGAAAAATGGTCAGAATTGTCAGATATAAAAAAAAAAAAAAAATAGTTTGTATCTAGTAATCTGGCATTCTTTGGGTTTATATCTCCAAATTAAGATTTTACTTCATCATCCTGATTCATTTCCTCAGAATTTTGAGATATTAACTTAGAAACTTCAGTAGTTCTTAGCGATGCTTAAGGTTTTCTCAAATTTTGGACTTTAAATAAATAGAAATAAGTGTAGAAATTAATGTACTTTGTTGAAGACAAAATGATGAGCCCTCTTGTACAATTAAGTCTTTTAAAAATATTTTCCAAGTGCTGTTACAGAGAGATTTGTCAGCACCTTTTTAAATATTAGTTAAGCGTTCTCACACTATTTACAGTTACCTTCAACCAGGACAAAGCACACTTGTCTCCCCCTCCCATCTTCCCCAAAGGCCCGCACTGACATTGCATTCGCGCCCGAGTGTGCTTACATCATTGATGATGCGCTGTTTAGTAAGAAGCGCTTTCGCTCAGCACAGTGGAGATTTCTTTGTTATATCATTTTAGTCATTTGATATGCAGTGATACACAGTCAAATATTTCGCCAAACAGATCAGCCACTTTTGACGCTCATAAACAATCATAAAGTCCTCGTGCTGCAGGAATTAGGAGGTTTGCTGAAGGTGCAGCTGTCAAGAAGTGAGGGATTTGTGTCTTTAATAAATTAACAAAATATCTGCCAAAATTGAAAATGAAATGAAATTTATCCCTGTCAAATCGATAAATAAAATGAAGTTGCCGATTTAACATTTAATTTTCACTGCATTTCCGCGTCAAGACTGCCAATATTAAAATAAAAAGCCAAACTGAAAAATAAAATGCAAACACAATTTTTACAAGGCTTGTTATTAACATTCACGCTATAATCGGGACACAATTCAAATTAAAACGCACATTTAAGTTTTCCTTTTATTGACACTTTTAATTTTTCATTTGCAACGTCAACGTGTATGCAAAGCCTATGTTAATCAGTGGGAGGGGCGTATTCAATTGACGTTGAGTGTTTTCAGAGTCCGAGAGCAAAAGCACAGTTTTGATAGATAAGACAGACAGATATTTAGTGAACAGTGTTTTATAATAAAATTGTTAATCTGGTTTTCATTTTAATCTCCAATGCTTATTTGATTTATTTAAAATTGGCAGGATTCACCGTCCATTTGATACTACCATTCAGATTAAATTACAATTTAAAAGCTAGGTTGACCAGGGAAATTAGGTTAATTAGGCAAGTCATTGGAAAACAGTTGTTTGTTCTGTGGCCAATTGGAAAGAAAATTCCTTCCAGATGCTAATAAAGTTGACAAAAAATTATTTTATTAAATTAATTTATTACAAAATGCATTTATTCCAGCCAAACTAATACAAATAAGACATTTTCTCCAGAAGAAAAAATATTATATAGAAAATTCTGTGGAAAAGTTCCTTGCTCTGTTAAACAGAGTTTGGGAAATATTTTATTAAAAATTTCAAATTAGGGCTTATAATTTTGCCTTTATCTGCTTTATATCTACACATTATTGAAATGAGAGAGAAATTTGTATGAGAAATATCACACAAGTAGCAGTGTAATGTGGCTGTATATCTGCACTAGTGGGAGGCGTGCGTTGCCTTAGTGTCCCACCAGTGACGATATCCAGCCATATCACACTGCTACTTGTGGGATATTGCATTTATACAGCAGTTTGACGGCACAATTGTGTGTATAAAAAAGAAAAGAAAAAAATCAAACACGGAGAGTCTCAAAATCCTTTTATATGAGGATGGATATATTTATATCCACCATTCATTCACATCTGCAGCTGATGTCAGAACAGCAGAACCCGTTACTAATTCACTAACATCTTTTTAGAGCTGTTGTTTGAATGATTCTTTAGAGTAATGTCTAAAGTGATGATAAAACAGCTGATTTTGCTCACATTTTAAGATTATAAGGCTGAACAGCAAGAAATGCCATCAGTCTAGAAACATATTTCTGTTGCAATCGGGATATCACAATAATTAACCCCGAAAAAGCCAAAGCAATGCAAACACTAGCAGATTACTGTTGTGTTTGCCATAAGGGAGAACACTAAACACATGCTGGCATTTCTTCTTTCTTTCTTTTTACTGAACTAGTCTGCGGTAACAAAAACAAAAATAACTCAGGATTATACAAAGAGTGATCAGCGCAAAATACATACATTCCTGATATGCGAGTCCCATCACACACTAAATACAGTAAAATTATATGGTATAAATACAGCACGACAATATACAAAAGAGAGAGATCGACTTGGAATGTAGCTTACCTGTTTTATAATGATTTGATCAGCTAGAATTTTAAATTGCGCTCAGTTTTTTCTCCTCTAAAGGCTTATTATCTGGTCTCTGTCGCCATCTTGTGGATGGACAAGAAATGGATCCTGATGCGCTGTCTCAGAAATTATAAATGAGCACTGTCCTTATAAATAAACTGCATAGATGCAATCTAAACTACATTCTCGCCTAAAAAGCCTCAAAAGTACATTATGTTGTCCAACAGCTGCAACATTTGTGGTAACTGTGGTAAGGTTATTGATCTGCTGTCACTATGCGGGTGAAGTAATACAGAAAGGTGAGGAGGCTGTACCAGTGCTGTTACTGCAGAAATATTGCATGACTATCAGCCAATCAGATTCAAGAACCAGACAGAACTGTTGTATAAATGTAGGTATATATTATGGTTTCCACAAAAATATTAAGCGGAACTACTATTGTTAACATTAATAATAATAATAAGAAATATTCAATCAATTCATCACATTAGACTAACTTCTGAAGTAAAAATGCTAACAATGCAGCTTTACATCAGAGAAATAATCAAATATTTTAATATGTTCAAAAGCAAAGCAGTACAATTAAACTATAATAAAGACGTCACAATATTGCACGGTTACAAATTTGGTTCAATAACTTTGCTTTAACATTTTAGAAATCTTATTGAGCAAAAACACTTCACAGCAGATGTAATTGCAGTGTTTAAACATACAAATGAAAAAAAAAGACGACAAATCAAACTGTCATCCACAAGAATGTTTACTTTCATCACTGAATAAGGACGATACAAAATCCAACATAAAACACTGGCAGTCGGGACACTGATGGGATGTTTTGTTTGTGGCAGGTGTGTGTGTGTGTGTGTGTGTGTGTGTGTGTGTGTGTGTGTTTGGGGTTGGTCTTGGCACCAGGCCACAGAATAAGAGAGAGATGATCTAAACTGGATGTAAACAGGAGGATAAAGCCTAAAAATCGAAAGTAGACAAAGGTGAAGAACAAACACACAAGGAAACAAAACAAACTTACAATTACAAATAAGGCACTTGTGAAAACATTTGGAAAATAACGCTGAAAAGCCAATCCAGATGCCCCATTCCACTCCAAACGAAACGGAGTTATTCACCAAGCACCTCTGGTACTGAAAGTGATGTTCATGTCAACAGGAAAAGAAACAAAATAAATAAATAAAAATACTGGACCACGTTTTTTGTAAACCTGTCGCTTGAATTAAAAAGAAATCACGAGGAAAGATGAAGTCAAACTTTTGGTGGATTGTAACACTATAAAAAACAGTTTACCCAGAAACGAATATTCAGTAATGATAACGATCACTACAAACAAGTAGTATGTTATTCTGTGAAACATTAATTATGATTATAAGAAATGTTTTTGTCTATAGAAATGTCTATAGGAAGGTATGTTAAGAGTTCCAATGTTTTTGTTTTGAAAAGGACCGAATATGTGGAAGCTTGTTTTCACCACAGAATAAAAGTAAAGGTAATTGCATCTTTTGAATTCACAATTCAGACTTTGTGCAAATTTTGCATTATATTAATCTCACGTTTATACCTTGATATTTTGAATTAGTAACAATTTTTGTACTTTTCTTCTCAAAATAATGATTTTACATTCAGAATCTAGCCAGTAAACTAATACAAAGTCATAATTCAGAAAAAAAACAAACATCTGAATTGTATATTAACAGTAATATAAACGTCACTGAAAATAACGCATGGTTCCAACACAATTTATTCATGTTGTCCCAACAACAGTTAGGTTAATGCAGGCATGTTCAATCTTGGTCCTGGAGGGCCGGTGTCCAGCAAAGTTTAGTTGCAAGCCCAATCAGACACACCTGGGCTAGCTAATCAAGCTCTTACTAGGCTTTCTAAAAACATCCTTGCAGGTGTGTTGAGGCCCTCCAGCACCGAGATTGGACACCCCTGGGTTAATGTAACAAACTTAAGCGGACTGAACTTAAAATAATTATTTTGTACCAAAAAAAAATCTTACGAATTGTGTTGTTTCAGCTCATTTTATACAAGTAGTTTGAACAAGCAGCAAATATAATATTGAGTGTTGTAAACTGTGGGGAAAAGTTTGTCTAAACATTTCTGTTTCAAATTGTAAAAAAAATAATAAATAAATAAAAAAAATTTCAACTTTTTTTTTTTTTTCGCAAATTACAACAAAACATTGAGTGTTATAAATTGCGAAAAAGTAAAAAAAAAATTGAATGTCGCAAATAGCAAAAACGTTTTGACTTTTGCAATTTACAACACTCGAAAAATGTTTTGTTGTAATTTGTGGAAAAAAACAAACTCAAAACATTTAAGTGTTTTAAATTGTGAAAAAAGTCAAAACTTTTTGAGAGTTGTAAATTGAGAAGTTAACATTTTTTTCTAATTTTGCAAATTGTGAAAAAAGTCACTCAAAAATGTTTTGACTTTATCCCAGCAAATAACAAAATTGTTTTTAAAAAAAATTCAAAATATGTAAAAAAAAAAAAAAAAAAAAAAAAAAAAAAAACTTTGACTTGCAATTTACAACGTTCACTTTTTTAGTTTGAAATGTTTACTTTTTTTTGCAGTTTACAAAAAGTTTTGACTTTCACAATTTATAACACTCAAAAATGTTTTGACTTTTTTCCCCGCAAATTACAACAAAACGTTTTTTTTTTTTTTTTAATGTTGTAAATTGCGAGAGAAAAAAAATTCACTCAAAATGTTGACTTATTTCCCCAAATTACAACAAAATATTTCAGTGTTGTAAATTGCAGGACAAAAAAAAGTTACTCAAAAAAAAATATTTTGACTTATTACAACTTATTACTTGACTGCAAATTACAACAAAACAATAAAAAAAAAGGAGTATTGTATATTGAAAAAAAAGTCAAATTTAAAAAATAAATAAATAACAGTTCTATGAAAAAAAATGTCTGGCTTCAAAGATGTTAGCTTACAACTGAAAGATTTAAACTTCAATTTGCAAGAAAAAAGACACAATTGCAAGATGTTAACAACATGTGACTGTCACAGTTACGAGAAAAGGTTACAGTTACCTGTTTTCTTTTGAATTTTATGCAGAAACAAGCTTCCATTTGAAAAGTTCATGCTTCAAATGTGAATTTGCATTTTTGGGTACACTAATTCTACAAAGTGTTGCATGACCTCATGTAAAGCAGCAGACACTGGGCAAACAGTACATACTGGAGGAAATAATGCATTCATTCAATAACTGAACACCATTTATGGAAAGCATGGAATCATCTTCCCATAAACACAACAGATTCAAGCCTCAGACTTTCAACTGTTGTCACAAATATTATAATGCATCTGAAATGATACGTTACTAAGTGCACTAATCTAGCACCCAATACTGACAATCATCAATATCATTTATAGAAATGGAAGAGTCAAGAGTTTCTTTTTTTCTGGCCGAGTATTTCAATTGTCTTTTTTTTTTTTAAACAAAGCAATTTACTGCAGAAACGATCAGCTTATCAGACTTGCTGAAAATATCTGGACCATAAATAAAAAGAAAAACGACTGAAAAGGAAAATCATTCAGAATAATAATAATAATAAAAAAATCTTTAAAATAACTTGTCTACACAGAAACGTGTTACAGGAGGACACACACTGACCAAAACACAAACAAATATCAGATATTAGACGTCGCTTAGTTCATAATCAACATGACAACAACTGGACAAACGTTCAAAAAAAAAAAAAAGCAGCACACCGATTCAGAGAGTCCGGGACGGGGTTCTACCAAATTAAACCGTCTTCTTGAGTGTTTTTATAAAAAGGTAGTGTGGCAAAACTGGGTCAAAAATGTCAATTAGTGCAACCGCATTGAGTTCTAGAAATAAAGCAGACATGTGAAGGTCACTTAGTGAATCTCTTATATTGTAAAGTGGACACAAAAAAAAATTCCAGTCAATCTCCGCCAACGTCAGAACTCAAATACTGAGGGATTCTGAGAAATCTGACCAGAAAGAATGAAATATGATTTCTAGTGTGTGTGTGTGTGTGTGTGTGCGATGCCCAAAACAACATAAAGGAACTGAGATCGAATAAACTGGAGGAAATATTACCAGTAAAGCAAGGCAACCATCAACAAAACAACATTATTTAAACATGGGGCCTGTTAATAGTGTTTTAAATGTGGGGAAAGGGTTACACCAATCCTCTTTCTGGAAGTTTGTCCGTTCCACAGCATTAGAATGGTGCGTGTTTGTGTGTTTTGGATCCGTCAGCATGAGTCTGTTGGTCTGTAAGGCTAGTGTTGTACCTCTTCTCTCATCACTCAGTCTTACGGTGATGGTTGTTGTTTAGTGGCGAGTGGCCGTTCAGGACTGGTCCATTTTTCACTCTCCTGTCCTTCTCGTCTTCCTCATCATCATCCTCAGAGTCTGTTTCTTCTCGGTCGCTCCTTTCGTCCTCCACTATATTCTGCAAGAATGACAAAAGCGTTAAAATGGCAATATATTTGGCACAATTTCATGCATTTGGTTCAGAACACTTAAAGGGACAGTTTACAAAATGTCCCCACAAGTATATAATACCAGTTAATTTTTGAACTTGTTGTGACATTTGGTTTTGGGTCCTCATGAGGAAAACAGCTCATTAATGAACGGCTCAGATTGAAGTATTTTGAAAAGGTAAAAATGTTGATCATTTCCTGTGAGGGTTGGGTTTTTATTGGTAGAGGGAGAGAATATATAGTATTTACAGTAAAAAACTCAACACTCGACATGTGTGTGTCATATAAAATGAGCTATTTTTCATAGTAGTAATTGGTAATACCTAAACACAGCGTACATGACGGTAGGCATGGAACGATAACCGTTTTCAAGGTAAACTGCTGTTTAAAAAAAGTCAAGGTATTAAAACCGCCCCAATTTTCCGCTTTACCGTTTCTGCTGTATTTATAAGGTGTTTTTAGGTTTGTTTGTTAAGTTTTTTAGTATTAACAGGATCTTCAGCAGAAAAGATATCCAAGATGTCGTTTTAAATTGTAATGAAATCTGTGTTCTTACAGTGGCCGAGAGAGCTTATGTTTGTTGTAAAAAGTATAATAATGACAAAAAACTACTAATTTGCTCATCTCCATTTGTGCAATTTTTACCCCTTGAAACTGAGATTTTTCAGGACTACACTCAAATCCAAGGGGTATCTAGCCCTTCCCTTTAGCCCTACAAGCCTCACAAGTCTTCAAGCTAAAGAGAATTGGGACAGATTAAGGGGGAGGGCTAATGGGTAGAATTGGAATTGGGCCTTAGTCTCAGTGACCAAATTAGAGAACTTATCTAATACACAATGGCTTTATAAAACTGCCATAAATAAATATCAAACATTTGACAAATGTCTATACTGACACTGTTAATTAATCAATAAAAACAAGATGCTCTCATTTCTGAAAAACAACAAAAACAAAATGGTGACCTGAAGACCGGAATTGAGAAGTTACCATGAGAAGTCATTTACAGCTGAAGACAAAATGATCCTTTTTTTATCCTTATTTTTTTTTCTTTTTTAAATTTTTCACAAATGATGTTTAACAGAGCAAGGAAATTTTCACAGTATGTCTGATAATATTTTTTCTTCTGGATAAAGTCTTATTGTTTTATTTCAGCT